>NC_142621.1:18805985-19109015 GCF_059453375.1 Lepisosteus platostomus | reverse complement strand
TGATTCCTTGCATTTATATATAACATTTTCCATCCCAAAGGATAACAAAGCATTATCCCAATCTGTCAGTTTTTAGTCCTGGTCCTGAGGTACCCTAACCCTGTGTCTGCTGTTTTTTGTTCCAACTGATACCGTAATCACCTGAGCTAATTGATGTCAGTAATTGATCTGCTTTCTTGTTTTGTTTTAAGAAATATTTTAAAACAGTTGTTATAAATCCTGGTCCTGGGGAGCCCTTGTATCTTTTATCTTTAGATCCAGTGAAGTTCTTAAAAGCTGTGTGCAGAGCTGTTAGAAATAATGCACTTTAGCTAGTATATTTTTAAAACCAAAAACTGAGTTTAGAAAAAAAGTCTAAACAGATCAGTTACAGGTACCAATTAGCACAGGTGATTAAGAACTTGAACTTGAACTTGAACTTTATTGCCATATGTAACCGGTACTGGTACAATGGAATTCTTACTTACAGAAAGTCTCTCGATTGTAAAACAAGTGTAAAATACAAGACAAAGTGCAAACAGTGCATCAAGACAATGTACAAACAAACAATAGACAATGTGCAAGTAAACATGTAGACAGTTTGAATGTAAACAATACAGACGTGTAAACAATGACTGGAGATGTGCAATAGATAAGAAATCATAAAGAGGTAGATGGTGATGGTGTAGGTGTGGTCCGAGGGAGATGGCTAAATGTGTTTGCCAGTCTCACTGCTTGTGGATAGAAGTTATTGAAGAATCTAGTGGTAAGTGTCCGTATGCTCTTATATCTCTTTCCTGAGGGCAGTGGGGTGAAGAGCTCATGCCCGGGGTGGTGACTGTCCTCTGTGATGCTGAGGCCCATTTGGAACACAGGGACACAGGGACACTCTGAAGTAGGACTGAGAACCACTGCTGTATGCTATTGCAATCAACAGTTTACTCAAAGTATCATCATCATCTCCAGAAAACTCAATAGCTTATTTTTGTGCAACAAAATAATAATCTATCAGCATTAGATTATTATTAAATTATTATTAAACTGTCATCTTAAATCAAGATGGCTAAATATTCAGTAGTATATTACTATTGAATTGTATATCTATATACAGTATATGAAAGGCAGACTTAATTTGGTGCTGACAGGAGAGCTACAGTTCCCTCAGTTTAAAATGCCTCCATATTGAGGATATTTATATTTTTCATTTATGTACTGTATGGCAAAACCAAAACAAACCTTTTTTAAAACTGCTTGTACTTAACAACTCAAGTCTTTAATGGACTTCCAAGTGCTTCAGACAGTAAATTAATTCCTTTTTAATATAGGTTGAGCAACTTTTCTGGTTTTGGAATAGACCACGTCATTAGCTGACCTTGATCAGAATTCATCTGGTGATACTACAGAATTGCCCAAGGCTGGACAATTGAGCATGCTTGAGTAGGTCAGGGATGTTTTGACCTGCCATGCTACAGAGAGCCCTGTGGCTTGCCAGGTGCCTGTATGCTTGCAGTATTATCAGTGAGACCTGGATCATTCCTATGTTTCATGCTATCTCTGCTGCAGATGCTGTGGGATTTACAGTGTGAAATACAGACAGATGGCCACATGGTGCATATTTTGGAAAAATATGTCTTCATTTCTTCCATGCTGACACAAGGTCTGTAACAGTTAGCCAAGTGGATATACTATTGTGATTCCAATAGGAATATATTTTTAACAAGTTGTTGATTTCCCCTTACAAATTCACTTGAGGTCTGCTGTATGTCTGTGCATTGCTTGAACACTAGTTTTTTTTAATAAACCTGGGATCGTTGTTTCTAAGGTTATGGAACACAGCTAATTTTATGATTGAATTTTTATAAATGTTTGTGCATATTTTAAAAGCTGGTTCTTATTAAAAAACAAAAGGCAAACAAAATATATCAGCTGGAATTTTGTATGTGTAATTAAAAAGATAAAAATTCATGTACGATCAAACAAGGTTTGGAATAGTTTGCATATTAACCATATTGCATATTGCGTATGGGAGCTAGCACACTAGGAATAAAATATATACCAAAGTCACAAGGTGACTTAACATTTAAGCTGATTGATCTTATATTATAAAATGTCTGTTGGAGAAAGATGAGCATCAGAACATTTACGTCCATGCTTCTCTAATAGGTGGCCACACAGATAGCTGGTGTACTGCATTCAAGAAGCATTCAATTCAGATTACTTTTGTTCTTTATTAGTTCCCAGTGGATATAAAGAATTCATCTGACATTTGATGAAAACACTGGGGAAGTGAAACAAAGCATAATAAATTCACTTTTAATTCATAATTTTTTGTCCCGATCTGGTATTGTTAAGAAAGTAGCTGTTCTTTTCTCTCTAATGTTATTCTTTTATTTTGCAATCACAAAAGAAAACTAAAGTGGATGGTTTGTATTCACTTGGGTATGGTTGTTGTTTTACATTTCCCAGCAGTAGGCGCCTTTGGTCTTACTGAAAACGTACTATGCCTGTTTCTGTCTTTTCTTTCTTCTCAGGAATTAATGCAAACCTCAGGAGCAAACAATGGGGAGAGTACAAATATGTGTCTCCCACAGGAATTAAACTTGATTTGGGTGCATCTTTGTGCCTTTCATTTATTGGTTTCAGCTTTTAATTTTCAAGTTATTAAACATCACAGTTGTCAGTTGCAACAACTGGATTTTGTATACCTTTGCTCCTGAATTTTCATACATTATACCACGTACATTTATGCAGCAGCAGGCCTAGTCTCTGAAATACAGTATGAGTGATTTATTACTAATAATTTTTTAAATATCTGTAAAGTACCAGAATGGAGAGCAGTGAACTATACACAGTAACACTAAGTTTTAATTGTTATTGGATATTAGACCATTATGTATATTACTCTGCTTAGGCTACAAATGAAAAAAATAAATGAAGATGTGGATAGACTGTCCTTTAGAAAGACTTGAGATGCTTACTGTACAGTAAGTTTTCCTCTTCTTAGAGGAGCCTTGATCTACTTTGAATATTTTTTGAGACTTCATATTCTTTTCATTTAATAACTTAAAGTTATGAAGCCTTGAATGAAACTGGTTCACAATCTATTGACATGGTTTACAGTGATATTTTTTTATTATGTTTGAGCTGCACCAGATATACTGAGTCCATTGCAAAAGCTACTATCTCTCAAACCAGTGCTTATGTTGTTATGAAAACATTTCAAGTTTCAACCCATCCAAATTCCTTTTCTTGTGCTGCCTGTTTTCTTGATGTAAGTGTATCAGCAGTAGGGCTTGTATTGGGCTCAGGTGATTACAAAACAAATTAATAAAGACACTCAAAAGTGTGGAAATTAATTCTGCAGTTGTTAATCCCGAGGCGGCAGAGTGTAATTATATGAGCATGGGAGGGAGGACATACCCTTCTATGCATTTATAATGAGAGAAAAGAAAGAGAGCAACATCCAGGGATCTATTCGGGTAGTTACACAGGAGTAGGGTGTCAATTGGGTACAAGTATAACAGGGATGCGAAACCAGGGATCTATTTACACAATCTCACCAGACTGTACGCCCGTTTTGCAGTGGGTCAGCTGCACTGGTCAGCGGCTTTCCTAGTCCCTGCCCTGATCACTACTACTCCTGTCCTGCCCCTCGCTGCGTACCCCAGCCGGGCGCTCCTCGGCCGCAGCGCTGGGCAAATGCACTACACTACAATATATAAAACAAGATGCAACTTTCAGGTTTATTGTGTGTTAATACCATACATTCACAGAGAATTATGCAACTGAATATTAATTCGCTTTTGCAGTTTTACAGAGCTAAGGAGTTCCTTATAACATACTGTATACTTCATATTCATTTCATAGGTCAAAGACAACTACTGTACCGTACCTTGATGCCCTGATGAGGGTGACATACAGTATCTGTCCACAGTTGCTAACTGAATTTAAATACAAAAAAGATGGAAACTCTTTTTACATGGTTTTGCTCCCCTCAGCATTGTAAAATAGCAGGAGCTAAGTAATATTTGTTCTTTTAATATATATAAACTTTACAAGTGCTTAGCTGAACAAAGGTTGATATCTAAAGTTAGTTGTCAGTCAGCGAGTTTCTGTTGGCTGTTTTAACTACTCAGACATGACTGATGAACTGTAGAGGAAACAGTGGTGGGATTGGGATTTAAGTAGGGTTTGCTAGGGGTTAGTTAGTGTTATAAGTGTTTGGCAAGACAAATCAAGCATAGATAATTTCCCTAGGGCATGTCAGTGATTGCCTAAGCTGAACTATCCACTCATGGGTCCATTAGCCTAACAATATCGGGTAGCAAGATTCATTAAATGAACATATGATCAAGGCTAGATTATCAGAGGACACTCATCCAACTTCAAGACTGGCTGAGGCACCTGACTGTGACAATATAACTATGTAACTTCTGCTAAGCTCATACAAATATATATATATCCAACTTCAAATCAAGCTCTAATAGTTCTTAGGAGAAATAATGATTAAAATATGAATTAACTGCACACAATTACACAAGAAATGGGAAACCATAATAATGCTACTTCATCAAATGTCAATTTATCCCCCTTTTCTTAAAATGGGTTTTTCTTAAATTCATATACTGTATAAGTTTCGTATATTGTCATGCATATCTCAACTTTCCTCAAAAAAGTCTGAACTGATATGTATTGGTATGACATTTGGAAATAACCTCCATGCTGTGTTCCTCAAAAATCAGCATATCTGGCTCCAGAACAGTGTTTCTAAAATTATTGGTTTACAAAACAGTGAGTGTGGTTTTGTACAGAAGAATACAGTTTAAATAAAGATTTTTTCCCTCTTTCTCTTTTATTCCTTTAACTTTAACAAAAAACTGACATTTTTCTGGCCTTGGCTAAGGAAATTCATCCATAAATCTATTTTTCTTATCTACTCCGTGGAGCAGGAACAGTTATTGCTCTCGTCGGAATTAAATAAAAAAAGGGCCACGCATTTAAATGCCTGCCACTCCGAAGTAATAACATGTGATCTTCAATTTGAACTCAATCTCTCAGGTTCAGCCACCCTCAACAAAGCACTCAGCTTCCTCAGGCATAGTGTCATCCACAGTGAAAGTCCAGTTGCATGGTTAAGAAAGCGCTCTTTATCAGTCATTCAAAGAGCCAGTGTATTAAACATCCATCTTGTGTACACAGTTTTCCTCTGCCCCCTGAGAAAAATGAAATAAATTCTGTCCTTGTTTAAAGCAATGAGCATCATTGTCTGAGCTCAGTGTATCTTAGGTTCTATCAGTTTTTGACAGTTTTAAAAAATATTAGGCCAATATTTTGCCATTTTAGGTTGCTAATTTGTAAGTTTTATTTTAATTACAGTTTTAAGCAAGAGTGACCTAACCTTTCCTCTTCTCAGGGCTGACACCGTGAAGAGCTGTTTACAAAAGTATACATTTTCTCACTCAAGAGAATGATCATGAATGTGCTTTAGGTTTTTGTTGGAGTAATTTGTGGAAACGCTTAATGGAAAATGTTAATTACTCATTTAGACACGAATCAATTTCACAAAATACTGTAGGCATGCAGTGGTCTTTATGATTGGCAGGTTCAGAGCAGTATAAATCCATCTTTGCTAGCAGCACTGCATAACAGGAATATAAAGGTCCTTAGATGCAATAGGGCCAGTGAACTCTCTCTAACTTAATCATATTTGTAATTAGACTGCAACTCTCAAGGCTGTCTTTCCTAATTTGCTTGGCATAAACTTCTGTTTTCACTGCTGTGTATGACGTTCACTCCTACAGTACTTGATTGTACAGTATGTGCTTGAGGTTATGAAGAAGTTTTGCTTGTTTCAAACCACACAAAAGAATCTGCAGAGCTAACCTTACTACAACTATGGACAGAATATACACACACGTTTATTGAATATTACCTAAGGAATTCAGGTGGGTAGTTGCGTCAGCCTGTGTCATCTGCAAAGGAACAAGTAATAGGTTTATTCCATGCTGAAAAGAGAAGAGAGAAAACACAACATTTTGGCTGTGAAGCCTTCTTCAGGTGTGAAGGTGTCAGGTGCCAGGTGCTCACACCTGAAGAAGGCTTCACAGCCAAAACGTATTTTCTCTCTTCTCTATTCAGCATGGGATAAACCCATTACTACAGTATGTTAACAGTATGACTACATGTACTGATGTAGAGACATTTGTATGTTTGCTGCAGAAAAAATTGTTAAGGAGATTACAACTGCATGATTTATAAAGACCCTATCCATTTGGGCTCACTTCCCTTCAGCTGCTGCGATGGAGGAAGGGCCAATGAGCTGCAGGGTGTTCCTTGCTTAGCTATTTATACTCGCTATACACTCATTTTCAACCTGTTCCATTTTTAAGTGGAATACAGTTTTTTAATTTTCTCATCTTCCCAATGAACATAGCCATGTGCTCCAGGATGTGGATTGAATCTGTCATGCTCTGTAGAGCATGGGGTTATTACAATATAGCCTGATGTGTATGTAGGCTAGATGTTTCTTTTTCTACTAAAATGAAGTGAATAGAATACAATGAAGGCAGAATTCAGGCCATATACTGTATCTACTAGCACATTGATCTTAGAGTTAAGGTTTTGCATTAACATTTGCAGTTACTAATACTAGATTTCACATAGATTGTCCTCAAAGGAGGATAGATATCCCAAACAAATGCATCTATTTCACACTATTTTCCAGGTTTGGAATGTAATGTGAAACAAATTGAACAAAAATTGACTGTAATCCCACCAATCTGTCTGGAGATTGAAAAATGAAATCCTTAATCACTATTATAGTCAATTATGGCCAGGGTTTTTGTCCCAAAAATGAGAACTATTCTTTTTTTCTTTATCCAGGGCTTAGGGTTTTAAGCAGATTTCAAATGTAACCATAAGAAAAATATACAAATTCAAATGAATAATTTAATCTTTCTGTTTTGTGACCCTCACCAGGGTGACTGAGGTGCATACAGTGGATATAAATATGAGCTTGAACTTTTTTGCAAGGAAGAGTGGAATTAAATTGCAAAGTCCAGATGTGCAAAGCTCATAGAGACTTCACAAATTCTTACTGGTGTAATAAATGCAAAAGGTGCTTCCACAAAGTATTGGGCGGGGGTGTGTGCACACTTATGCAACCAGGTTTATGTAGTTTTTTTATTTCAATTATTTTTCCTAATAATTATGTTTTTCTCTTGAATTTCATTGGTTGCAAGGTCACATTAAATATGAAAAAATGTATCTTGATTTCTGAATTCACAGCAGAAAAACCTGCAATTTCAATAAGGGTGTTTAGACTTTTTATAACCACTGTAAGGTACCCACCATCTGAGTTTATTATCAGGGCTACAGCCCCCCTTAGTGAGTGAGGAATCCAGCAACTACTCATTAATTTTACTGCTTTGTATTGTGTATGAAACACAGGTATCCTCATTTATTTTTAAAATCTAGGACACATGAACATTTTATATGCAGCAAAAATCTTACAATAAATTATTAGAAACCTGCTAGATCATAAACCTAAACTGAGGTGGTGGGAAAAAAAGTGGCAATAAGACTCCACCAACTTTACAATATAGTGTTGCATAGACATCTCAGGGGAACTTTAGGCTAAGCTTTGTCTTCTCAAGAAGCTTCATAATGAGAGAAAAAAAGTTCATAAGAACTAGAGCAAAACAACAAAAAGTGTGTAACAATACAGTGATACAGGAGGTGTTTCTCCTTAGAAGTGCTGTCAGTTACATGATAGATGTTCTGCTGGGTTTCGAGTTCATATCTGTTTTTTATCTTTAAGTGATGTGTTGTAAACTGAGAGGCTGGCTCCTAAGAGTGTTGTGGGGAAACCATGAAGGACTGAACCTTCATGGTTCTTGAGGGCAATTCCTTTAATACCTCAGAGCCCCCAAAGTCACTTTCCATCAAAAGATACATGCACTCAGTAAATGCAAAGAGGCAATGGGCAGCTCCTCACAATGCCATCAGACACTGGCTTTCAGACACCCTGGGCGAAAAAGGAATTTTGTGTTTTCCCTAACATAATAACCATTGTGCCTTTATAGCATCTTTTCAGAGCTCTGCTTTCAGCAAATTCATAATAAAAAAAAACTAAGATGAGAAGGCTTCAACAGGCATGGTTTTACACAGGTGTCAGACTAAATCAATATAAACAGAACAGCCAGTGTGCTATAGGAGAAAATTGGGTTTAGGTCACAGAGCCCCCAAGGCATGAGTGCTTTTTAAATAAATCTGATTCTGACACTATAGTCTATATAGGAGATTGGTGATATATGCCAGGCTTACCCAGAGAGAAAGGTTTAGTATTATTTTATTTTTGCTCTTTCAGTTTTTTCCTCTCCTTGGTTTTTATATGTAATGTAATTTAAAGCAATAATATGACACAAGCAGTCTGTTGTGAATGCAAATGTGTCAGCCAGGACATACAGTAGCTGCTTCTGTGGAGGCTGTTTCGAATGTGTGGTGCATCGTCCTCCATTAAGATAACAGGCCATTTCTCTCTCTCTCCACGTATTTTCCCCCTTACTCTGTCGTAAAGAACCCTCCTCTGTAAGTGCAAGGTGCAAGATCATGCAAACAAAACTTTTCCATCATTATATGTACTGTGCAAGCTAGCATTGTTTCATCAGTGTGAAATTACAATTCATATGCATGGTTTGGATACTCTTTAAATTTCAGGGTAAATGCTAGTCATTTAACTGGGAGAGGGGTGGCTTTGGGCATTACTGGGCATATCTGCATTACTTGTGGGGCTGATAATTTTAAGGACTGAACGTGAGTTTTCATTATTTTTTTGTGGTTTACATGAGCAAACTCTTTCAAATTTTCCCTTTGTTAAGTTATTAGGCTTCTGATGTTTAAAATTTTACAATTTAAGCAGAGGTTTTATACAGTATGTAGTATGACACAAGAACAACAACAAATGCTGTAAAACTCCCCACAGAGTTCAGGTGATCTTTAATCTCTTTCAACATCAATAACATTCATATTATAGTTGGAGCTCTACCAAGTTTTGGGTAGTATTGGTACTGTGTAACAAACACTGAGGTTCTACAGGAGCTAGGGGATCTTAAAATATTTTTTTTAAAGTAAATCCAATAAGTCTTACTTATATTACTAGTACAAAAATAATCATGAGAAATAAAAATATTGCTTATAGAACATCGCTATTTTAAAAGATGGACTAAAAGGGAAATCAGTTCTAATTAACTTAACTAGAATTGTATGACCAAGTGACAAGGACAGCTGATAACACTAAAGTATATTAAATTATATATTTATCTCTCTCATCCTAGCATTAATCCCACATCAGCAGGGTCCACTTGTTGGCACGCCCGTCTCCATTTGGTGGTTTGAACAAATCTTTGATCTGACGTTGCCATTAAATGCAACCGAGAATACTCCAACCAGCGCGTCACTCCACCTGCTGTCGGGGGGGAGGAGGGGAACAAAGTAATGTAGCCAATTCATAGAGGGGGATTATTAGGAGGCATAGGAAATTCGGCCAGAACACCAGGGTTACACCCCTACTCTGGGAAACACCCTGGGATATTTAATGATCATAGAGAGTCAGGACCTCAGTTTTACATCTCATCCGAAGGACGGCGCCTGTTTACAGTATAGTGTCCGCGTCACTATACTGGGGCATTAGGAGCCACATGGACCGCAGGGTGAGCACCCCCTGCTAGCCTCACTAGCACCTCTTCCAGCAGCAACCTTCATTTTTCCCCAGGAGGTCTCCCATCCAGGTACTGACCAGGCTCACACCTGCTTAGCTTCAGTGGGCTGCTAATTGTAAGTTGCAGGGTGACATGGCTGCTGGCCATTAAGTGATATATTTATATTAACAGAAATTCCTGTGAAGGTCATCATACAAAGTGAATTCCAAAATTAAATATAAAAATCTTAGGTGATGAATGTGTGTTGCTTGAGCAGAGGAAACAGCCTCTTCTGAAGCAACAAAAGTCAAATTGAGCAAGTCGAGAAAGTGATACTTAATCTTGAGCTTGAGCTTCACAGTGTTTGCTTCTTAAATGACATCATCATCTTGAGGGACAACTAACTGGGCAGATGGGTATATAGGTCCATTACCCTCCTAAATCTATATCAATTGATTAGATTCTGGTTAATTCAATAAATTTCCAATAAATTTCCAAATCATATGAATATGAATGACATGATCCACACATGATCACAAATGATCCACAAACACTATACAGCATATACTGTAGTGCATGTGTGCATGTGTGATTTCAAGCTGCTGGAAGCTGTACTTGAAAGGGATCTTGGTGATTATGTAGATTGTTCTACAGTATATCCTTATCAAAGCAATGTGGAGAAAGCAATAAAAAAGCAAACAGAATAATTGTGAATATACAATAGCAACATGTGTGCAAATTCAAACAAGGGATGTCATGCTCAAACGTCAAAATGTTTACAGTGCACTAGTAAAACGTCTTTTAGAATATTGTACTCTGTTTTGATCACATAAGAAATATTTCAAAAAACAGCTCCAATGATTCCAGGTCTCAGCTGTTTGTCACATACAGAAAGGTTAAATGTGGTCAATCTCTTTGGTCTAAAAACAAATTTGATTGAGAGGAAGCTTGATCCAAGTATATCAATTCTTATGGATAGGATCAGTCCAGGACACTATTTTTCACATAAACAGTGAACAAGGACAACAGACCACAACAACCACAACCATCAATTCAGAAAAGAGAGTAGGAAACGATTCTTTATACAAAACGTTGTGGGAAATCTTTCCTTTGGTTGAATGAAATGTTAGATTCACTTAATTACTAATCTGCTAAATAATCAAGAAGGAAGCTCAATATCCTTCTCCAATTTTAAACCATTCTTACAGTATGTTCTTAGTTAAATGTTATCCAGAATGCCATCACATACAGCAATTCATATCTTTTGTGCATGAGAATTTATATTTAACAAAACACCACAAGTCATGGGGCAGCAAACGAGCAGTGTCTTGCCACTCCATTCAGACTTTTGATATTAAATATTAGTAAGGAATTTAAATACCGTACTTTGGTCACTAATTGGTTAAATAGATTCCAAACTGTTTAAATGAGTGGGGACAGCCTTGGGGACATGAATGAACCTAGTTACATGTTAAATCTAGCATGTAACTTAGATTTAACTTAAATTTGCATGTGAAATACTTAGCAATGTAACGGAAATGAATTTCCTCATCTACAGGATCTATCATCCTTCAATAAAACCGCAACATTGGTATGAAACTTAAAAATGTACAAAATATCGGTACACCTACTGTATGATACAGAGTTTAAACCAAATAAAGTGGATTATAGATTTCAAATTTGGATCACAAAAGGAATAACTGCATTTTGTAATGTAATGGATATTACAAAGTTTTCAATATTTGAAGGAGAAACACTATTTGGAGAATTCAGACTTTTATAGATATGTTTAAATGCGCCACTATTTTAATAAGGAGATTATAAGGGGAGATTTAGATATTGTTAATGATGGTGAAAGTAGTTACAGAAGCCTACAAATCAGAATTAAGTAAAGGTATTATATCTAGATTATATATTGTAAAGGTTTTAGGAAAATAAATCATATTCTGCAGAGTATATAAAAGATAAATGGGTAAAAGAAAGTGAAGTTAGAATTTCGAATGAAGAGTGACTTAAAATTTGTGAATTTCAATGGAGATGTACTAACTTACATTTATGGAGAGAGTTTTGCTGGAAAAACTCTAAATGTTAGAGACAGTGTGGAAACCAAGGTGATCATTGGCATATATTCTGGAACTGCCCTAAAATAAGGCTTTTCTGGAAGGAGTTACGTGAGGTCCTGGAAACTATATTTGAAAGGAATGTACCCTTTACACTTGAAGCTTTATATTTTAGCAAATTGGACTTTAATTGGAGGGGAACTGACGAATATTTGTTTGGAATCCTTATATCAGCAGAGAAGAAAGCTATAACAAGAAGGTGGCTTCTCCCAGATTTACCAACAATGAATGATTGGATTGAATTAATAAAGGAAATATATATAATGGAATAAAAAAAAATCACTAAAATTACAAATGAAAACAATTGTCCAAAATTGGTCTAGATGGGTTCAGTACATTAAACCATTAAGGTCGGAGTTTGTTGATATACAAAATAACTGAAACTTAATAAGGTACAATTTTGTAGTCCCTTTTCATATTCATAAATGTATACATCTTCCTCATTTGGAATGTATATAGTTTTGATTAAAAGTTATATAATTGTAAAATACTAGGGTAACAAACAGGAATAGACAATTTTTGCTTGTGATGTATAGTCGAAAGTGTATTGTAAAAGTAAGGCTGAATAATGGTGGTTTATATGTAAAAAGGTTTTGTTTTGTTCTCCAAAATATATATATTTTTAAAAATGTACAAAATATCTTGACTTTGGGCTTAACAATAAACAAGCTGAACAGTATTAACTTGTATATGTTTATTCAATTTTACACAAAATCTTCCATGTTAATACTTTGATTGCCATTTAAAGCTTGATTTGATTTTGCAGGTTTGTTTTAGATACATTAATATGTTGAAATACTATTGGTTTATTGTGCAAAATGCCTATTGTACTACAGTTTAGCACAAGGTTCTATAGGGTGTAGTAGAGCAAGAATCCTGAAATGTTTCCCACTGAAAAGAGTTCCAGGTGTTGCTTCTGTTCCTGTAAATTTCTCACACATGACATTAAATAGACAAATCATACTGAGAAAATACTCAGATGGGACTAATTAATTTCACAACACAACCCTTGTGTGGCTCACAGAGCTTGGAAATCAGAGTAATTCTGTTAGTCATCCCTCTTCCCAAGCATGCATATATACTGTGCTGAATAAAAAGAGATGTATCATTTATAACTGCAACAGATTCATAAATGTCTATTCAGGAACAACAGTCATTTTTATAGCAGGTGCACTGGCATTTCAGTAAATGGACATGACATAGGTACTGTAGTTTTTTTTTTATTCAGTAACTTTCGTTGTCAGCACGGTCTAATGTGAAAGGCTAGTAGTGCGTGTACAGAAAGTGTTTACTTTGTAGCAGGTGCTGTTTTTGTGGTATTCTGTATTATTCCTTTCATAGCCAGGACAAGCATGTGCCTGCTCACTGCTCTCTGAGCTCGTAATGCCACATGCCATCCCCAGGTTATTCCTTTAATGATCAATGGGATTCAAGTCTGGCCAGTAGGGCATAATTGTTACATGATCATCTCACAAGAAAGTCATCTTTACACAAACAGCGTTAGAACATGCTTTGTCCTGCTGAAATGTTGTCACATTGGGATGCGTATGCAGGAAGGGCCACAAATGAGGTATCAGGAATTGATCAGTACAGTGCCATAGGTTGCTGTTAATCAGTTGGTTTGAGTTCTGTAGAGGTGAGACATTTCCATACCATCACATTTGGACCTCCTCATTGATCTTAATAATCAATGTTAACAGGTTGTTATATTATCTCATCACCTCACTAATGAGGTGATTTAACATTCAGTTAATCAAAATGATGCAGAAAGCATTTAATCAACATCAAAAATTCATCTTCTTTATTTAAAAAAATGTTAATTGTTAATAAAAAATACTATTTGAATTCTTTATGCCCCAAAATTATTTTTAATTGTTACTAATATATTTGCTTTAAAAATCAAATATAAAGATAAGAACAAAAATAAAAATATAAGAGCATGATAAAGCATTTGATTAAATTCAAATAGGTAGCTGTGTCAGAATGCGTAGGCTGCAAAGGAACATGTTTATTCCATGCTGAAAAGAAAAGAAAGGAAACACAACATTTCGGCTATGGAGCCTTCTTCAGGTGTGAGAAAGACAGGGTAGATGGCAAAGATTAAATAGCACAGGAGAACAAAAGCTGGAAAAGTGGAGGATGAGGGAAAGGGGAGAGGCAGAGAGGCCACTCAGGAAGTGCAAAGTGGAGAGGGGTGGAGAAAGGTTTGAAGTCAAAACCTGCATGAGAATAGAGAAGATTACACGAAAATAAGTCTGTCATTGAGATAAGGGGGAAGGTGTGAACCTAGTTTCAGGATGAGTTTCGTTTCTGTTGTCTTTCTGCTGTGGGAGTTGAGAAACCCTTCTTTCAGAACAGAGACAGAGAGATCAGTGTGATCATGGCTGTCTGAGGTGAAATGAGAAACTATGGGCTTGGAGAAATCTTTAATCTTCACAGCCCTATCATGTTCTCTGAAGAGGTCTCCTAGTCTCCTTCTGGTTTCCCCAACATACTGTAGATAGCTGGGCATTTTTTGCAAGAGATACCATAAATGAGGTTGCTGGAGATAAAGGATGTCATCTGGGTGATCCAGAATTGACCTGAGGGCCCCTTAATGTGTTGTTACAGTAGATATGTATTTGCAGGTGATGCAGTGAGTTCTGTTGCAGGGGAAGGTGCCTGGTGGGGATGATTGCCGAGTGCGGTTGAGTGAGCTGTGAACAAGACGTTTATGTAGAATGGGTAGTCGGTGATGAGAGATGATTGAGTGGTTGGAAAAAATCCTGATGGAGGAATCGTCCTGTAAAATTGAGTAGTAGTTAACGATGGTCCTGGGGATAGAAAGTGTGTTTGGGTGGTAGGGAAGCACCAAGGGAATGTGGTTGTGAGACCGGCACTTCCTGATCGAGGTGATGATCCGAGGGCTGTTTTTGGCCCGGTAAAGGGCTCTATCGATAACCTGGATGGGGTTATCCTCTGTTGATGAGAAAGGAATGCATTATGAGTGCTTGGTTCAAGAAATCCATGTTGTCACTGCAGAGTCGACGTAGCCTGAGGAACTATGAAAAAGGGAGAGAGTTTTTGGTGTGTGGGGTGAAAAGGGCTGTACAGGAGATAGCTGTGTGAATCTGTGGGTTTGTAATGGACCGAGGCAGAGAGTTGTGAATGGTTAATAGATAAATATATGTCTAGAAACGAAGAGTGGATGAAGATATGTTAACTGTATTTTTGAGGGATAGGTGAGAGTTACTGAATCGATGCAGGACGTGCTCTAGGTCAGGGAGAAAGCCAGTATACGAAGGAAAGAAGCATTCTTCTACCCAGCCAAAAAAAATATTGTCATAGGAATCTCCCAGAGAATAATGTGCCAGATATGACCATTTATTAGGGTGGCTGGTGAATCTCAGCTTTGGGAGCTGTTCCTTATCAGGAAACACCTTAAATGTGATGAGATGGGAGACAGAGGGACTGGGAAGGGAGCAGCAAACTTTATTCCCGTATTTTTAATAAGCCTTGCCACTACAAGACGGTTCGCCTCCTGGGGGAGCCTCTGGTTGCTGATAAGAAAAGAGATAATGGATACCACTTCCTTCTGGAAGTCAGTTGTAGGATCCTATTGGAGAGGATGGTAGGCAGAAGTATCAGATAATTGTCTGGGGGCTTCCTGTATAGGTCTTTTTGCCACACCACAACAACTCCTCCTTTGTCCGCTGGTTTGATGACAATATCATCCGTATTGCAGAGATTGGAGCACCTGAATTTCTCCTTGGGTGAGGTTAGACCTGTGTTTCCTGGGTGTGGAAAGGGTCTTGGGAACTTGAATGTTGTGTTGGTTCATAAAGTAATCAACTGGTGGAAAATGGCTGGAAGAGGGAGTACAAGAGCTTGGCTTAGGATTGATATTGTTAATGGCATCAGTGACCGGGTTGTTGTCCGCTACTGGTGAGGAGGAGTCGTTAGCAAAATGAGCTTTGAGCCAAATCCTGCGGTGAAAATGGTGGAGGTTAACTTGGGGTTGCGGGATGTCCAGCTTCTTGAGGACTGGAACAAAACTGAGGCCTTTTCTAAGAAGAGATCGCTCATCCTGTAAAAAGGAAAGGTCAAAGGGTATAGTAGGATTAGTGGAGGTAGTAGGGGTGTTAATGGTTTTAGTTTGAAGAAGACGATTGAGATTTCTATCTTTCTCTGAAGTGAGGAACTGGTAGAGTTTGGAATTGAGAGACCTAATAAGCTTTGTTATAAAGGGAAGATGATGTGGAGCTGTTAACTGTAAAAATGCCTTAGCTTCTTTGATGTTGTTGTTGTAAAGGGTAATCTGTTGTTAGAGGGAAGAAATGGTAGAAAGCATTAGTTTCCATGAACACTGTTGTAGAAGTCTCTGACTATTGAAGAAAGTGTTGAATTTTAGGTGAAATCCTTTGGGAATGATACTGTGATGACGGCATCTGTAAAGGAATAGGAGGTGATTAGAGAGCCTGGTCTTGGAACAGATCACTGTGAAGAGGTGGAAAGCTGGTTTAGTAAGAGAACGGGGCAAGTGGCCCAGGGAGGAGGAGAAGGAATGACGAAGAGATCTAGAAAAAGATTTAGAGGAAGGGGAATTTGATTCAATTAACCCTCTTAGTAGTTTAATTGTCTGTTCGGATAGTGGAAATTAATATTACAATGTAAGTTGCAAACCTTTAGATATTATTACATTGGTAAAAGTAGAAGCTACACTGATCTTAACCAGTACAACATGTTCCTTATATGGAAATCCCTGCTTAGCTTCAGAAACTCTGCAGGGAATGCTACAGGTTATCTGCCAGTTTCTCAGCATAACTGTTGCGGTTCCAGATGGCATAAGACATCGAAATAAAGACAAATGATGGGTAATGATAGAAAAACACTGTGGGTTCAACAGTTTCTTGCCGAACCACCTGGACTTCATTGTCTGCATTGTTGCTTGAAATCCCAAGGGTAACTACCATTTTAAGAAATACATTTATTTGGGTTTATCTGCAGTCTGTATGGCTGCTCCACTGTTCCAAAGACTAGCTGCTGTACCTTTTTATACCATGTGAATTGTGGTGCTTGGCAGAAGTTCATGGCTGCTTGGTTTTCTCTGGTATGATCCATTACAAAAAAACACTGAGCTAAGACTTAATGCCCCCAGGCCACATTTTGCCTACAGTAAAGTATCTGCGAAACACATTTTCTGAGCTTATTGACATGATTGGAACACAGTCATCCTGTCATCCTCAGAATCCACATACTATAGAATGTGGTAACAAATTTCACTGTATTGGGAGAAAACTGAGTTTTTGCAAAACCTTAGCTATACAGGTTTGCTGGGAAGGCAAATTTCTCTTTTAATACACCTGATCACATTACCTTAACAGGAACAACAGCCCTCATGGAAAAGGAGGATATTTCTTTCAAATACATTAAATTTAAAATAAAATAACCATTTTAAAAGAAAGTGATCATGTTTTCCAAGGACTTATTCCTTCAGAAGCCTCATTAGATTGGTTTGTCTAAATTTAGTGTGTTTTTAGTATGATTTAATTTAATGGTAGAAGGAAATTAATCAGGAACCAGCAGTAGCTTACCAGTAGCAGAATTATTGTTTGTTATAACATTTTCCTTTGGGTGCTGCTGGGGCTGTTTGAGCTAAAACAATGACTTTCTTATCTATAAGCATCTCTAAATACATTTTGTAGTTTCCTGTAAATCACCGCAAAAGGTTTTTGGTTGGCAGAGCAGTGACAGTCAGTCTAATAATTTAATCTCTGTGGCCCTAATTATGACACTGATTTATCCTATCAAGAAAACATGTAAGAGCTCACCATGAATGTAAAGACAGCAAAAATCCTGGATAGTTGCAGACTTGAAGAGCTATTGGACTTTGCCCAGATTTTCACAGGGAGGCACATTTTAACACATATCCTCTATCAACCAGCAGAAATAGTCTGGGTGTTAAAAAATAAAAATTGATAGGGTAAGCAGTCAAATTCTCTAAGGCAGTCAGGTGAGTAATTAAAGAACATCAACTCAAAACAATCCTGAGTGACTCTTCACTTGACGTTTATCTTGTGAGTGACCTTGGACCAGTCATGTGTCCCTGAGTGCCTTGTCTGGCAGCTCTGGGAAAACAGCAGAAAACAGGCAAGAGGGTCCCTAATAGACATTTTCAAATTCGATTGGTTATCTCTGTGGATCAGCCACTAGAAAAGCCCCGCCAGACTCCCATCAACATCCTTTCAGATTCCTCTTAGATCCACACAGAGTTCAGGGAAAAACAATATCCTTCTCAGCCCTTTTTCGCTTTAATTGCACTGCAGGAAAAGAGAAAGATCTAGAATTAAGCTGTTTGTAGGCTACCTCAGTTTTGATTCTTGAGGGTATCAGATTTGATTTTTCAGAACATTCATGCTGCGTGCTTAAAAACCTACGGAGAGCACATAAAGCCTAGAAGTCAATCTTCATGCTGGTTTTTAATATCTTATCTACATGCATAGTGCATAGAACATAGAAATGTGGATATTCACAAAGGGCTTCACATAAATAGATGCTGTTGCGTGTACATTTTAGATGGATTAAAATAAAGAATAATGAAATGAAATTTACTAAGTAATATGTCACAACAATTATGGTTTATTTTACTGATGCTGTATATGAAAAAGTCATAATTTCTTTTTTTAATGACTGTTAAAGTCTTAAAATATCTAAATCATCCATTTCAAGAAAACAAATTCTGAATATAGACAATTTTTTGTCTAAACTTGCAGTTTCCTTTTCCCATTAATTTGCTAAGCACTGTGATCTTTTCAAAATGAACAGGGAAACATATTGTAATGTTTTTGGGTTCGGCGAGGACTGACAGTAATTCAGACTCTCGTTAAAAAGAGAAATGGCACTTTTATTTTTCCGACGGGCGTCCAGCACAGCAAACACAATCACACCGACCACGCGGGAGCAGAGAGAAAAAGAAAGAGAGAGCCAGAAAAAAAAGGAGACAACACACTGGGGTCTATTCAGGTAGTTACACAGGTATAGCGTGGCAATTGGGTACAAGTATAAAAATGGGTGTGAAACAAGGGAACTATTTACAGGAATCTGGATGATCTCACCACTCTGTACACCTGTTTTATACTGGGTCAGTTGCACTGGTCAATGGCTTGTCCTAGTCCCCTCCTGGCCACTACTTCTCCCGTCCTGCCCTTCATCGTGCACCCCAGCCAGGCGCTCTTCGGCCACATCACCAGGCGAAGGCACTACAGTATATACACGTCTTTTACAAAAAAAGAACAAAACCTTAGGTGCTATATAAAAACTTGAAATTGAATTAATACTTTTAGAGTATTCAATAGTTCTTGTATCTCAATATACTTATTCAATTTTGAAAAATGTAGATTATAGTATATTATACTGAAGCGAATGAGTTGGAGTTAGTCTCCTTATGTGTATTGTTATTGTGTGTGTACAGAATGTGGTAAGTATATGCATGGAAACCCATTGCTGTACTAGAAATAGTAATGAAGAGCTTCTGTCATATTTAAGTGTAGAAGTCAGTCTAACCCTCTCCTTAGGGTATATTTAAGTATAACCTAAAGCTCAATACTTTCATTTTCTATTAGTGCTGGGGTAAAAAGATGAGAAATTCTTTAACTCTTTAATTAATCCTAGCTCACATGAAACCTGCCCTTATCTATTTTGCCTGCAAGGCACACATCTTAATCTTCTCCCTTTACTTGATTAGCATATCATAACAATGTTTAAAGTAGCAGGGAATAAAATCTGATATGTGGTCCGCCATTTCTTTTCTCCTCTTTTTAATAAGCTCCAGGAAATCTTTTCTCTGATTTAGTAGAAGCTTTACCTAATATTCCCCAACTGCCTTAGGAACACTTTGATCATCTCACTCAAGGATAGGACAGCCGTGAAAAAGTATTTGCCCCCTGATTTCCTGATTTCCTCTATTATTGCATTATTCTTGACACTGAAAGTTTCCAGGTCTTCAGCCAAAATCTAATATTAGATAAAGGGAACCTGGGTGAACAAAAAACACCTTTTCTTTTTACTTATTTAGTTTATTTAATGAACAAAGTTATCCAACACCAACTGGCACTGTGTGAAAATTGCCCCCTAGTTAAATCAACCCAATTAAAGGGATAATTTAGAGTCAGCTGATTGAACACAGCCAGGCTTGATTACAGCCAGCCCTGCTCAATTTAAACCTCACTTATTTTGACCCTTACCATCAGAGTCATGTTACCAGCTCATAGATTCAAAAAGCACATTATGCCACAATCAAAGGAAATTCCTGAAGAGATCAGAAAATAAGTTGTTGACATCTATCAGTCTGGAAAGGTTATAAAGCCATTTCTAAGGCTCTGGGACTCCACTGAACCACAGTCAGAGCCATAATCTCCAAATGGAGGACACTTGGAACAGTAGTGAATCTTCGCAGGAGTGGCCGACCTGCCAAAATTTCTCCAAGGGCCCAGGGTAAAATCATACACAAAGGATCCTAAAAAAATATCCAAAGAACTGCAGGTTTCTCTTGCCTCGGCTAAGGAGTTCATGACTCCATAATCAGAAAGAGACTGGGCAAAAATGGGCTTCATGAGAGAGTAGCAAGGCGGAAACCACTGCTAACTAAGAAGAACATAAATACTCGTCTCTCATTTGCCAAAATGAAAACATCCAGTGTGACATTATGCAATAATGGAGGAAATCAAGGGGCAAATACCTTTTCAAGGCAGTGAACGTGGAGTTGCACTTTCAATGGTGGATAAAGTGCATTCCCTCCTATAAGCACTGTACTAATGCAAAGGCATAATAGTGTTATATTCTGACTCCCCCAAATAAGTAGGTAGTGGTTCATTTTTGTCCATCCTAGTGTATTTTAGTGTCTATACCGGGAGAGCGTGGGGTGATCAGTTAACAGACTATAATGTGAAGGTTTGTAGCATGGACATTTCTCCTGTCTTGCCAATGATGCTCTCTTGCTTGAGCTGGTCAAACCAGATTTGTCTTACTAACCCTCTGTATTAGAGGTTGATACTTTATTATATATTAATACTGTCTTATTTATTGTAAATACCATACACATACAGTAATTGCATAATCTACAAGTGTGCTCAAAGTTGATAGGATGCTAAAAAACATACCTAATCAGTGATAACCTTGTATTATTTAGTGTGGACCCCACCTACACCAAAAACATCCTGTGTACAGGATGGTGGTTTCTTTGTGGCCACACCCATGTAGTGCATGTCTCTCAGGATTTAGCAGAAATGCAGGCTGCAGAGAAAACACTCTCCATGTTCTCCATTGCCTGTGATGTCGAGGGGTGAACTCTGATTGAGAATTCAAATCACAGACCTGCACTTCTTCACATCAGCACTGTTGACAGTTGATTCACTCTTTTTCATGCTCACTGCCTCTCATTGCTTACAGTGACTCATATGCATGAGTCCATCATTAGCACACAAAGCATGATTGATGGGTGCCTCTTCCCTTAGAAGCTGAGAAATGCTTCTTTAGCAGACTTGCAGGGATGGGCTAACATGCTCACCATTGTTAAGGATGGAGGTGGAATACTAATAATATGTCTGATGCTATGTTGTCTGTTTCTATAGATGGTTTGTAGGAATGAAAGAAAAAACAGCAGTAGTATATTGGAAAGGGTCAGTACTGAACCATGGTACAGTATTTGTATCAGAGTTTGTATAATGTTGCCAGCTCTCATATTACTCCATCGTGTATTATTATAAACTTTCTGATTGATGTCAAGTGTTTCACTCTTTCTGCTACTACTCTAACTACTCTTTTGTGTGTGCAACCTGCAATTTGTTTTAATAAACACAGAGAATTACTGTATTTTTGAAGGAAACCATGCAAAAAAAATACTATAACAAATCACATGAGAATGAAAGGTAAACAATCAATTTCTTTAAAGCACTAAGACTTTGTGATGGTTACTTGAAATAATTTAACCAAGATCTTGTTTATTGTGATTTTTAATAACAAATACACATCAACATGGAGATTCCTTGGTTACTGACAACATAATAGTTAATAACATAACAGGTTTAATAGGGATATGGTTGAATCACTGACATTGTCTTCCATATTATTAAAGTAATATTCAGGAGATAGTGAAGAGCTAAATTTAAAGAATGATGAAGGGGTTACTTAACGAAAGAAAGAAAAATATGTCAAAGGACCACGTTTATCATGAAATCAAAAGAAAGTTTTTATATGGGAGGAAACCATTCTGCCCCGCTATCTTGTTTGGTGTCTAGTGGATATTTGATTCAAACATCTTGTTCAGCTGTTTCCAAATTTCAATAGTTTTGCCTAAATGCCAGGAGTATTAGGCGTATAAAGAAAGAAACAGAAGCTGTTGTAATAATAATACTGCTGATAATTAAATAATAAGCATGTACTTATGATCTAATTGGAATTACAGAATTCAATTGGGTAGACTCACAGGTAGTGCAGGATTAGTGGATACACAGTGATCCATAGGAAGAGATGTAAAAGAGGTTATCTGTTTAAATTTAAATGGTTAAACAGTCTAAAAACAATCTATTTGTGTGTTATGGTGTTATAAACAGTCTAAAATGTATTCCATTTTAATATTCCTTTCCATAGCCAGCAGTCATATTACCCTGCAATTCACAACTGGCAACCCATTGAAGCTCAGCAGGTGTGAGCCTGGTCAGTACCTGGATGGGAGACCTCCTGGGAAAGCTAAGGTTGCTGCTGGAAGAGGTATTAGTGGGACCAGCAGGGGGTTCTCACCCTGAGGTCTGTGTGACTTTAGTGTCCCAGTATAGTGATGGGGGCACCATACTGTAAAAAAAAGGCTCCGTCCTTCGGATGAGACATAAAACCAAGGTCCTGACTCTCTGTTGTCATTAAAAATCCCAGTGCGTTCTCGAAAAAAGTAGGGGTGTTACCCTGGTGTCCTGGCAAACTTTCCAGGCCTTTACCAGTTATGGCCTCCTACTAATTCCCATCTATGAACTGGCTTCAGCACTCTGTTCTCCTCCCTGGAGTTAGCTAATGTGTGGGGAGAGTAGTGGCGCACTATGGCTGCCGTTGCCTCATCCAGGTGTAGATAAAGCGCTTTGAATGGAGTGTCCACAATAGCGCTATGTAAGTGTAAGAAATTATTATTATTCCTAAGGTTATTATTAATTGTTATTCTTAGTTGTATGGTTTAAGAAATAGTCAGGATTAGGGTTTTGAAACTGATATCCAGTTATTCTAAACTACATTCTGGCTGCTATCCTATTTGTCACTCTGTTAATGCTTAGATAGATATATATTTTGTTTAGAAAGCATTTGTAAATACCATTCTTGAACTATAATCTAAAATGATTAACTAAGGTCCTCAGAAGCTGTAAGGATCAACACTTCAAATGCATAGTGTAAGGGCACAGTATAATAATGCTATAGACTACCACTTTCAGATACGAGTTATAATGTAGTATAACATTTCTCACATAGACTGAAATATCAAATAGGGATGTCAGCAGCTGAAACAGAAATACTTGCCATTGGTAACAACCGCTTTCAAATTCAGTATATCTAGTAGAGTGAATTTCTGTTTGGCCTAGTCTTCAATCAAGAAAAATCAAGACAGAGTAATGAAAACAGAGGACTGTTAGGGCGCTTTAGCTTTGAAGTATATTCTGATACTTTGCATATACAGTCCATAATAAAGGTTTACAATTCAAGGTAAATAAATGAATTTTGAAAGAATTAAAATCATTTAAGAATAGCAGAATTGGATGACAGTAGTGAACAGATGACAATGGTTTAAATATATTTTTCTTAAAGTTCAAAATAGCACTGTGAACTGCACTCATCCCACAAGTAAATCACTGCTAGAAAGCAATGACTCAGTTTGTTCAATAAATAAATTAAAAAATTATAAGGTGAAAGAAAGAACTTTATAAAACAGAATTTCAGGATATACTGTATCATTTATAAGTGCAGAATGCAAATTCAAAGACACTATGTTAAAATGGTTAGACCATTTTTAGACCTCATTTAGAATATTGTTTATTTCATTCACTACATTCCAAGAAGTATGTTTCTGCAATCAGTGATGAGAAGAGGAACAAATACACGCCTGGGCTTAAAATAATGTAATATGCTAGCTGAAGGGTTCTGATTCAAGTATTGAAAAGGCATTGAAAAGTCAAGCCAATTTATTGATCCATCCCAACATCCACACATACAGCTCAACTGCATTCACCTATTGCTAATCAGTTTAACCCTTGACAACTTATGTGCCACATAGAGGTGAGGATGAAAGGTGAGCATGGTTTCTTTTTAGAAGCCCATGTCAGAACTGTCAGGCCTTAATAATCCATACAGGAAAGTTAGTTTTGATTGGAGGAGAGATGTGGCTGACAACACCAGAAGGTCACAGCTGCTCAGGAAGTTCTACAGATATAGCCATTCAGAATGCAAAATAAAAACCTGTAACGCACTACAGAGGCTATGCTTTACTGCGGCATGCGATTCCCTGGCCAAAGATTATTGATATGTGGCATGTAGTTTAAAAAGTGCACACACTCATTTAACAACAAATAAAAAGTGTAGCCCTGTTTCAGATTAAATATGATGGTCAAGAAAGGAAACCTGCACATTTAATCTAGTCCTAGTGTGTAGCTCTAGATGTACTCTACGGTGTATACTGTATATCAATAAACACATGTGGGTAGGAAAAAGTATTGAACATTAAAGTGTAATGTGCTAGGACAGTTCAGTTTTGCTTAGATTTGAAAAACCTATCAATTCCTGCATAAATACATAAATAAGAAAATTTTAACCTTGCTAAAGTTAAATTTGTTATTATATTATTTTAACTAAAGAGGTAATCCAGACTCGTTGTTCTCTCACTCCAAAACAATTTAATTTGGTCATCTAAGGATCGAAGATGACATGCAGTTCTCTCCACAGTGTTGTTTTATTTGCAGTTTTGAAATAATTTCTGTCACAGGGAAACATTATCACAGCACTTGACCTTTAGTGTGTTAATGCAGAAAATAATGGAATAACACTTGAAATAGTTTCAGACAGCATATTTTAACCTCTGCAACCCTGGAAATCCATTTCCTGAGATTTTTTTATTAAAATTGTCAACCATGGAGAAAGTACTTGCTATAGTGTTTAAATAAGCTTTGCCACCATTGTTCATTACACTACAGTTTGAATGTAAGGAGAGCAGAAGGATGAAGGTAAGATGAAGATTGTTTTTAATACACCCACATTACTTGTTCTTGTGTTAAGTAAAATGAAAAAAAAAACAAGCCTCAACATTTAGATTGCCAGTCAACTTGATTACATGAGTCTTTAGAAAAAACATGGAAACAAAAATATACTATAAATCTTCCTTGCAGTAAGCTCAGAAGCTATGTAATTCTGAGCATCAACACTTGCTAATATGGTCCATAATTTCAACATATTGGAAACATTTTAATTTTATATTAGCCATGTCAGCACCAACAAATGCATGTAATGCCCTCATGTATTTTAAAACAAAAATTACACTTTGCTCGTCACTGAACATGATCCGAGATGTAGTTCATCTACAGGTAGAAAAAAAACATTTTTTTTCCAAACTCTGCTAACAGGGTGATCTGAAATCCTTTTTTCACTTTAAAGCAAAAAAAGGGACTGGAGATTTACTTTTTTGTCAAAAAAAAATAAAAACTGTCATGGTGAGAGAATAGTTACTGTGAAAGTTTTGTGAAGAAAGTCCACAATTCTTTCAGAGAGGGAAGTTATAGACTGCAGGCTTTAGTGCTCACAGTTCAAGATTGAACTTGACTGAAACAGAAAGTGAACTTCAAAATAGGATTGCTAAGAACACTCCTGTTTTCATAAAAACAGCAATATGGATTTTACTGTATCACTCTCATAGTGTCTTTCTGAGAAGGATTGCCTGAGAGTAACACTGTACTCTAGTACCCTATATTTAGATGCAATGACCTGTGAAAGGAAGACCACGTTCCATAAGTCTCTGTTCCATGAAATAGGTTTTGACATAACTCATAAGATTGACTTGTTTTTCATTGGTGTAAAAAGGTTCATCATTCTTAGAGCTTTTATCACAGTAATTTCTAAAAAAAAGATGAGAAAACTAGACTTGTGTATGTAGCTTTGTCAAAAAGGTTTACAAGATATCCCATGTTACAGTTTTGAAAAAACATAGTGCATGAATTAATAATTATAATAATTGCTTGCACTTTTCTGGACACTCCACTCAAAGCACTTTACAGGTAATGGGGACTCCCCTCCACCACCACCAACGTGCAGCATCCACCTGGGTGATGCGACAGTAGCCATAGTGCACCACTATTAGTGGGGAGGAGAGCAGAGTAATGAAACCAATTCATAGATGGGGATTATTAGGAGGCCATGATTGGTAAGGGCTAATGGGGAATTTTTAATGACCACAGAAAGTCAGGACCTCATTTTTACATCTCATCCAAAGGACAGCGCCTGTTTACAGTATAGTGTCCCCATCACTATACTGGGGTATTAGGACCCACATGGACTGCAGGGTGAGCACCCCCTGCTGGCCCCACTATCACCTCTTCCAGCAGCAACCTTAGTTTTTCCCAGGAGGTCTCCCATCCAGGTACTGACCAGGCTCACACCTGCTTAGCTTCAGTGGGTTGCCAGTTGTGAGTTGCAGTGTGATATGGCTGCTGGCGATTATGTTACATTATGTTATGATACTCAATTATGTTACAAATTTTGCTGTGATTAAGTTATCAGAGGTGGACATTTTTTCTTCACATGGATTATTTCTGCTATTAGTATTCCCAGAATTTGCTTCCTTTCTTTTTGGAACATTGTAGTACTTTAATTAGGTGAATGCGAATGCCTTAATTACATTTGCACATGCAAGCTCACAACTTTCTATCAGATCTCTCAAAATTGTTGAGACTATTATTTTAACACATTTATCCTAGCAAGTGGATTACTTAATTTTTTACAAGTGTTGTGCATACACATTTCTATACCTTCATAGGCATCCGATGTCTGCTTACTTTATTTAATAATGTTATGTGGTTTTGGTACATTTTATTTCTTCTCACTTTTAATTTATTGGATCTTATCCTTTTTTGTTTTACTTGTTACTCATTTATATGTATGTTTGCAGTGTTTGCTCGACAACTTTCTTAATGCAGGATGAAAGCCATCTGTGTTGTTACTCTTAGTGAACTTTCATCTCACTGCCACCTTTTTAAAACTGTAGAAGACATACAGTAGCTGAAAAGAGGAACAATCAATTAGAAATAAAATAACCCCCACTCACTTTCTTAGTAAGGAATGGGTTGTTAATGAATGTAAATGGTGTTTGTGTTTGCTGCAGCATTCCAGGGACTCTAATTAAAGAAGAGATTCAAAGAAACACATCAGGCTACTTATAATTACTTGTGCATTTTAATATGTTTGGCTGAAGCTGGCTCTACATGGCAGGGGAAATATCAGAAAATTGGAGAGTCTTGTGGCTTTACAGTGGGATTTATTACTTGTCAGACATTCTCATTGTAGTTTGCAAAGAGACTGATCTGAATAATGACTGCAAGTGGTTTTTGATCAGAGCAGGTGTTGTCAGTGGATTTTAAAACTTGTGCAGCTGCTAATTTGCACTGTTTACTAAGGGACAAAGGAGGATCAGAAATGCGTGTCTTGTGAATCATGGTTATTACACTTAGCTAAATGAAGTGGTTACAGTTGCTATAATACAGTATAAGGTCCTCTGGATCCCACATGTTACTGTATGCCATAATGAAGATTTAAAATTCAAAATTCATAATTAACAATATATCATTACAGTACAAGTTTTTTCTGTATATCCCCATTTATTATTTATATCATTCTACTATTTTTTTTTATTTTGAATGCATGTTAGCTACACACAGACAGTTAACAAACACTGTATTCTTAGCACTTAGCACTGAGGCACTTATCTGCAATCTGCCCTGCAACCTAGGTATATAATGTATTATTAAGACAGATAATGTACACGCATTGTCTAAATAAATGTATAGGCTTTAAAGGGGAACTGCAGTTCCAATATCTCAGACCAGTTATTAAATCTTGGTAACAAAATAAATTGACTGCATCGCAAACTTTTACAAATGTCAAATTAAGTACAAAATTGTGAAGTTCGTGAAAGTACTGTACGCATGCTATGTTGGTTCAAATACCTGGTCTCGCCACGGACTAGAGTGAGAGTTTGCATGAATTGCGATAAGAAATGGCTCTTTCTGCTCACTAATCACTGTAATGACTAATGTAATGTGTTGTATGAATGAATAAGTACAGGTAGTGCAGCCGACATTTCACCGCAGAAACGTTCCAATGTGATCTGCATACAGAGTTCTTGAGTACTATTAGTTGACACAATTGTGTGGAACTGTCGAGAGTAATAGTTCATTTGGATTAAAAGAGATGGATTTACAAGCCTGCTTCTTTACAGCATAATAGAAATTTTGTCTATTTTTTGGCTGTAAATTTGAGATTTTACGTTACTGTTAACATTTTACATACGTTTTACTGTGGTTTAAAATGCACTCATCGATGCTGAATCTTTTTAACCCCAAAATATAAACATAGCGTTGCATTTTCCCTTTAAGCTCAAATCTGTTTAACTTAGCCACTCATGATGTAGCACGTTTTTATTAAGTTTGATGTGGAATCACTTTTTCTCTTTTTCTTCAAAACTAAGTAAAATGCAATTTATATTCATAGTGATTCGTTTTCCCCCTAAACTCAGAAGAAATGCTGGCTACTTTAATTGTCGTCTCCTGATTTTTCCTTGAGTGTTTGTGTGAGTTCCACCTACTGTAGCACCCTAGCTTCTGGTTCATTGTAAGCCTGGATGTTCTGATACCAAATGAGTATATGATTTAGGGAAGTATATCCTTACCTTAAAGGTGACAATTGTGAATGCACAGAAACAGTTCAGCCAACAAGGTCTTTTAAAGCATTCAAGTTAGGGAACTGTCGAGAGTAATAGTTCATTTGGATTAAAAGAGATGGATTTACAAGCCTGCTTCTTTACAGCATAATAGAAATTTTGTCTATTTTTTAAGCCGCCAATGCATGATAAATAGGAGTCGCTGCCTGTAATAAGAATCTCCTCGTAACGCAATGCATTTTTAAAACCAAATTTCAATCATATGGAAATCATCATTGAACCCAAAGAAAATGCTATATAAAATGACTAACTTCTGAAAACACCCGCTATGTTCAGTAAATTGGCTGTTGAGCAAATATAGATGAGGCCTCCTGCTGTCTTTATCATCATTATGCTAAGCTGATGAATGAGAGAGTGAAGCCTTTCTATAATATGCATGTCCTTTAGTGTGCTGGAAATCCACTTGTGTCTAATAGAGAATGGTTTTGACCAAAGCACTGGCAGGAATTCACAAGTCCTCATTAGAATCAGGTTTATGTAATTGAAAATTTCTTTACATTGCCTTTGCTGACATTACAGTAGGTCTCCTTTTTTCTTTATTGTAGTTGCATAAAAAGTGTTTGTTACTGGAGTTCATTTGCTAGCATAATAAGTTACAGAGATGTGGTGTTACTCTGCAAAGAATATACAGAACAGTATAGTATATCACTCCATTGTAAAGCCTACTTATATTACTTGTGATGTTATGCTTTATTATTCAGAACATAATGTCATTTTATATTGTCAAAACACCTTCTGTGCTTCATGGAAATAAATTGTGTTGATGGTACAATATCTGTAGTTCAGGTCCTGAAATTGGTCCTGTTTACACAAATTGTCCAAAACCTTTACTTCTGGACATTGCCAAGGCAATAACTTTCAAAATCATGATATTAATCTCCTTCAAATCCAGACTCAAAACCTTCTTCTTCAGAAAAGCCTTTACTTAACTGGTTCCATTCTTCACCCCTCTGCTCTTCTTAGTACCACCTTCCACGGTCTCCTCTATTGTTATTGTTGTAATTGTAATTGTGTCTTATCTAGTTCTTATTTATTGTTATTGTCATCCTGTAAAGCACTTTGAGAAGCCACCTTTAAAGGCGCTATATAAAATAAAGTTTATTATTACTATTATTATTATTATTATTATTATTATTATTATTATTATTATTATTAATTAATCATTACAGAGTTTTTGAATTAGTTCCACTTGTTTGCTGCCTTTGCCTACTAGCCATGCAGCAACATGGAGGTGATTGGTCCTGCTCTGTCAAAATATGTACCAAAACAGGACAGTGACAGGATGATGACTGCAGCACATTCTTTCCAGTATCGAACTTGTTTCCCTTTTATCCATAATCTGCATTATTTTCAGCAGCACTTCATACTCAAGTATGAAATAAAACAGCAGATCTCATAATTTTGGTTTATAGTGCCCTTGGAGCACCACAGATAAATGTAGATCACTATCCTAGTGGCTGTAAGCCATGAACATGAGTTTTGAATGAGTGTATTTTTCCAGTAACAAACAGGGGAGATGTGAGGGTGTTTTCTGTTGGGGAACTATGAAGAAATGGATTGAAAGAAACAATCAGAGACTAACAATCCACCACAGATCCTTTTTTGCTCTCTGTCTCTCCCTATCTCAGGCAATGCCATTTTTCCGTTACTGTACATTTAAACATGTGGTAGCCATAGGGCGACAGAGTTTATTTGCTTAACACACTCATAAAATGAAACTAAATATCATGAGAAAAAAAACAGACCAAGCTAGTGTTGGTCAAGTGAAAGCCAGCCTGGGAAAGAGAAGCTGGGATCTGCAGTAGCAGAGGGAAGGGATGGGGATCTTATTTTGTTTTTGATCAAGGGCTTTTCTGTTTTTTCAATATTTTTAATATTTTTTAAACCCTTGTTGAGGATACTACCTGTACTTATCCAAAAACAGAAGTCTGATAGGCAGCAGATTCTGGCTGTGCTTAATTTCTTTCAAGAAGCAGGAGGCTTGAATATTGTGAAGGATAAAGACAGAGACTTTAACAGCATGACTGCACATCTGTTAAACTGTCACTTCTTCTGGAAGTCACTTTTGGACTTTTTGCACAGCACTTATGACAAATTGAAAGCTACAAAAACTAATTATAGCTGTCCGAGATCTACAGTGTATATTGAAATTAAGTTAATGGAGCTAGCATGCATGTTTTTTCTAATACTTAGAGAAACATGAAATGAATCCTGTCCTCTGCAAAAGTCCCAGTTTGTCTTCAAACTCGATGTAGTATGAACTGTACATAAGTATGTGGATGTCATAAATAACATAATTTGATTCCAAACTGGGACGAATACTGTAACTGTAACTGTAATTTGCATATTCTCCCTGTATTCATGTGGATTTTGTCCAGTCTTCTCTCAGCTTTACATGGACATGCTGGTTAGGTAAATTTGCATCTTAAAATTGTACCTGTGTGTGCCTACAATATATGTCTCTCTTGTATCCTAGGCTTACAGAATACACCCTTCATGGCCGCAGCCATTACTAAGAATAAGCAGTTTTTTCATAATTCATGGACATAAGTACAGTATGTACAGTATAGCAGCTCGTCCTAATGGCTGATGCCACAAGAATTTATAATTATACATTTAGTTCAGAGTGATCTGGTTGACTGAGTAATATCAAGTCCTGAATTCTTCTACAGTATGTAATGATTAGTCACACATGCTGAGGCAAAGGTTAAAGATTTCACAACTAGGAGTAATAAAATGTTCTTTGAACTAGCATATTATCCACAGTTGGAGCTGCATAAAACATTTAACTATCTCAAACTGACTTGATTAGAAGTGCTGACAGTTTCTGAATGCAGTGCTATTCTGAAGATCTTAACGACTCCAAATGAAGTTCCTCATTTTTTTGTGCTTTGTGAGAGTGTTGTTGTAATAGTCAATATTAAAATTTCAGGGGTCTAGAGTTAACAAATAAAAACCCTTAGGTACAGTATAATGTCCTTAGGTACAGTATAGTGTTTTAGAAGTAGATTTATCACATCATTCTGTGTTCTAAGGTGGCTCACCGTGTGGAGAATTGGATGGGTTTTGCTAAATATAATTTTATTAACAGTATTAAGGCTGAGCCACAGGTGAAGATTTGTGACTACTGAAGTATTTTTAGAAATAAAAAGTCTTTATCACAATTCCAAAGCAGCTCATTGAAGACATTACATGACTACAACACTTCTCTTCACTAAAGTTTACAAAAAACATAGAGTTGTAATGCAACAGCCAAATGAGTGTCATACATTTTAATAGGAAAAGATGGCTTCAATTCACATAATTGGTTCAAAAATTGGAACTTAGTAACTGGAAACATTATCTCACTGACTTTATAGCATATTTAAGGAATTATTACAGCAGAAAAAAATGTGTTCCCCCAGCTCCCCTATATGATGCAAATGTATGAAAGAAGAAATTAATTTATACAGTAAGATAAGGCATATCAGATGGATTAGAAGAAAATGTAGGAAAGATGGTAGGATGTGTCATAATATTAAATCTAAGTTTCTGAGAAAGAATAACATTTTAAATTATCCCCAGCAAAAGGCTCAAGAAGAAAAAAAAAGATGATGTAGTGTATTAAAAAATATTTTCTTCATTAAGACATTAAGTTTTCTGCTTAAATGATTCTTATTTATTAACAGAAGTGAATGATTCTTGATTTGAAGATTTGTGTTTATAGTAACAGAATTCAATAAACAGCTAGAAGGTAACAATGTAGGGTGTCCACTCATCTCGATGAGCAACTTGCCTTAAACAGATTCAAAGAAACAGTTTTTTTAACTATAAATCCTTGTTATCATCCTCATTCTGAAATCTCACCTCTTCAAGCAATGAATAATGGGAATATTTACAGTATAAGAAAAAACAGTCAAAAAGAAGTTGGTTTTTATGAAAAAAGTGGGAAAATAGAGGATAAACAAAGTTCAATTTACATTTAAGCAGAAGCAATACCAAATAGGATGGAGACAGAATACATTTCCCTTTTTTCTTTGAAATCTGCAGAATCTTTTGTAATGGCATGCTGTTTTAACTATCAAGAGAGATCTGTGTTATTTATGGAAAGCCTCTTTCAATTCAAAACAAATATTAGCATGTGATAATATGGAAATATCACGGTACCATGTGTTGAGCCCTGGATTCTTACATTTCTGATCCAGCATAGCTGAATCACTAGTCAAAACAGTGGCTATTCATCAGAAAGTGTAGTGATTGTTGATAAAAATAATGAAAAAGCATCTTCTGATTAAAAGAAAAATAGACTTTAGCAAGCATTTTATAAGCGAATGTCTTTGCTGATTGCATACACATAATGTTCATTTATCCAGCAGTAAACTCTAGCTAGGAGTAAATCATGTATTCATAGGAACAAGTAATAGGTTTATTCCATGCTGAAAAGCGAAGAAAGAAAACACTACGTTTCGGCCGTGGAGCCTTTTTCAGGTGTCAGGTGATGTTGGAAATGGAAAATATTGTTTTTTTCTCCTCTGTTTTCCATTTTTGTTTTGCATTCTACCAATCCACCAAAGTGTTTTAAAGCAATGTTTTCTCGTCAATCTTATCAAATTAAACTTCCACGGAAGAAGGGGGATATACATTTAAGCTCCAGATGCACAACAGTTCTTCACACTGTTGTGCATCTCATTTACACTGAATCAGCTTTGCATTGTTTGTTGCAAGAGTGGATACTATTACGACTGTAGTACTCAAAGAGGTGACAGATGAGACTGCAGTCATTTCTTTCTAATGTTTAATCCTCCCTTGTTGAACATTAACTTAAACTAGCATGAAAATCAAAAGCCTCTTGGACATCAGTCTTATGCGGAGATGTGTAAGGAAATCACTTTAATGTTAAAGATCTCAGTAACTGCCCTACATGTTCTTGAACTGGACTTTGAGCAGTTCAGAAGCACTGTGTCACGGCAAGAATATCCCTTGTATGTATTGCACTACTTCTTCACTATTGGATGGTTAGTAGATTCCAAATGTGTAATAGTTTATCTCTGCTCTAATTGCTGTGCAGTCCTGAACTTTGCTGTTTCCCTCCCTGTATTATAGCTTTCACAATTAAATTAGTCCCTCGGCTGTGCAAGAAAGGCAAACATAATTTTCTTTACATGAAACTGATTATCCAGTTTCCAGACATTGAAGCTGTCAGGTAATGTAAATACTGTATCTACTTCACTGTGATGTTTTGACATGACAGATGTTTACTACATGTATTGCTTAAAATAACTTAATTTGTGTTAACAAAACTATCTTATCCTAAAATCATAAAGACTGTTTTATAAGTCAGTGTAGCATTTTTGTCTCTATTACTACTACATTTATAAATGCAAATGTAATAGTTGGTTGGGGTGTTGCTGTCACTAATAAAAGTACAGCTAGTAATATGACTACAAAATTTAATACTGCTGTACTAGTATTAATATAAGTATTAATAAGAAGCTATTCATTCATTTTCATTCATTTCTGAAGTATACAGTATTTCAAGTTGCATGATCTTGTTAGAGATCATAGAACATTTATTATACTAAAACGAAAGGAGGCCAATTGGCCCATCAAGCTTTTTTGATAGTTCAGTAACAGTTTTACATTCTGATCATATGTCATTTTTTTTTGCTATTTGATCTGAAGTAGCACACTTAGCAGCCCCTGTCGATAAGCTTTATAATTTAATACTGTATATTTATACTAAGTGTCTGTCTTCTTTGTTATAAAGACTTTTAAAATCATTTTTTTTTAATTGTGTATGTGACTGTCTCCTGAGACCATTAATTATTTTTAATAATTTAAGTTGCTCTTTATAAAGCTAGAATTGTTGTGGTGTGGTGACCAAATCTGTACACCATATTCTTAATAAAGACTTACTTAATTTATTGTGAAACGCAAGCTTTTAATTCTTTGATTTACACCACACTTTTCCCACATTTTCCAATATACCAAAGCATGATTCTTGCCTTTACTATTGCTGTCCTGTATGCATCACTGTCTTGATGGGGACATAGAAAAATTGTATTAACAGCCATATTCCTTTCATGCTTAGCTTCCTACACCCAAATCACCCACTCAGATATTTTGTATGTATATTAGTACTGGAGATAGGGATATCTGAATTAATTGATTTTCTTTTTCTGTTTATTTTGTCAGTTTTTTGTTGTTTGAGATACATTATCTAACATACGGAGTAGAATGTCAATAGTTGCCTGTTATATAAATATGTTTCAGTAAAGGTGCATGTCAGAGTCATTTCCAGGTCATATTCCCATAGAAAATGGAAACAAAACCTTAAATAATACACATTTACTGATATGGAATACGCTCAACTGAATATAGTACATATCAATATTTACATTCCCTTATAGTTTGGGAAAATAGAAAATCATTTTAATTGTTTTGACATTTTGTGTCTTTGTGTACACATGAAATCAAGGTGATAGGCATTAGTTATTGTGAGAACAAACTTTGTTCATTCCATTGTGACTGACAGCTAGAATAGGAATGGCTGTAAGACAGAGGAGTGGTGAACAATACTAAGAACATTGTGATCACATTTTACATACTGCCAGAAGTATAAAGCTATCTTTACAGAAGACTGAGCTATCTTTACAAAATACAATGTTGCCACAAGTAGTTAATGCGACATAAGACATAAGATTCTTTTACTTGGCATACTTTTCCAAAGCATTTTTGAAAGGGCAAATGGAGGTTTTATCCTGAAGGGAACTGCATTGTAAATGAATATGGCAGCACTTAGTGGAATATCATTAAATTTGGCTTAATGGGTACAAAGTGTCATTCATTTTAGAGTAGACAGATCAAACACTAGGAAAATTGGAGGTTGAGATTATTGTGTTCATAATACACCATTTATCTCTTTGCTCAGCTCAATCCCACTTTTAAGTTTTGAGGGAAATCAAATTTAGCTCTGTCATAAAGCATGCCGTAATATCTCTGGGGATTAAACCAGCTGCCCCAGCTGTGTATCCATATTAGTATCTTCTTCCTCATGTATAAACACAGGGGAGCATGTTGCCTCTCTATAAAAAACAAGTGTATTGAGAATATCTATTTGAGCATTTCTAAGAGGGCATGTGACTAAGTGAGGTTGAGAAGACAATGGCTTAGCCAATGTTTCAATTACAGGTATTTAAGCAATCATCCAGAATTTACAGGGAATTAACCAATTTATTTTAGAATTGCTAGTATATAGAAAAATAATTTGGGTTGAAAAATCCCTACAATCTCTTATGTTGAGATGTTCCTTAGAATCTCAGTCATTATACAGTATGTACTGTATGTCAAGTTTTTAATACATGATGTTTGTTTGAGACCAAAGAAAGTAATAATGTCAAGCAGCAGGGATTGCAGACAGGATTGCAGAAACTCAGTTACCCTCTGCCGTACAACACAGTGCACGGAGCTGGTAGCAGTTTCACAAAGAGAGCATCAGTGCCAGATGCCATCCCCCATTGATCTCCATCACAAGCTGTAGCTCACTGGTGCCAGTGTTTGGTAGCTTGTGCCAAAGGGCAAGCACCCAAAATTATTGATCACTTTCATTGTTTGCCCTTAGAGAAAAATTAAATAACCAGCCTTTAATGTTCAGCTCTTCCATTGCCATTCCCTTGGCAGACAGTCAACAATACAACCACTTCTAATACAACCAGAGTTGTTTCTTTGGGTTGACTTGAGTATAAGGCATGAAGATAAAAAGTACAGTATCGAACATTGTGTTAAAAAATAAAAGAAGTTTCCTATCTGCTTTTTTACCCAGACATACTGCATAAAGCACTCTGTCTAAATGTATACTTTATACTGTAAAAGTTATTCAGGTGGGTAGCTGCATCAGCATGTGTAGGCTGCAAAGAAACAAATAATAGGTTTATTCCATGCTGAAAAGAGAAGAGAGAAAACACAACGTTTCAGCCCTGGAGCCTTCTTTAGGTGACCTGGATGAGAAAACAAACTGCATAACACAATTTGCTGAAAAATCAGTGCTGTTACTGTATAATGTGTATGGAAGGTTGATGTGTCACTGCACTGCCAGCAGGCTGGTCTCAGTATTTAATCAGTATTGCTGTTTCCTGAACCACATTGCCCTCACGCTCATGCCCAGAACCATGCGCTGCTTCCCAAGATACACCTTTCACCCAGAGGTTGCTTGGTTGATTCAACTCATAATCAGACTTGACAATATTAAAACACCAGATTCTTCATGTATACAGTATATCATTTTTAAATTTTATTTTGCAAAAGGCCTTTATCTTGTTAAGCCAAAGCTTGTGTAAAGCACAGATAAACCTTATGAGCACTGCCCCCAAGTATTTTTTAAACAACATAAAGAGCTTTAATTCATCACAAAAAAGCACCTCTCTAAAACTCTTCACTAACGAGGTGACAATAAATGTCATCAGAGAGAATATAATTTTTATATTTTTTAGAATTTATTCATTGGATTAAAAACTGTATGTTAATACAATTTAAACATCAATTGGCATTGCATACAAAACTGCATGCTGAGGTTAAAAGTGCTCATAAATGCAGAATGATTAGAAACATCTTCCTTACCTAAACAATCAGAGACAATTCGTTTTCAATATACAGGCTATTTTAATAGATGCTATTCATAACATCTATTATCTTTAAAAAAATCATATACCATAAGTAAACTCTAAAATTGACTACACACCTACAGTATTATTGTGTATCTATGATAGATATCTTCTGTTTGCAGAATTAAGGAATCTAATTATTGGTTGGCTGATTTCCACTTCTTCTTCCTGTTAAACCCCTTGGTTAAGTGTGCAATAGTGTATGTTTTAGGTCATCTTCTTATGGCAGCCCAATGAGTTTGATGATTTCTTTTTACAGTATGTCAGCGGTAATGCCCTGTAACAATAGCTGACCTAGATGTGTGCTCTAATTGGCGTAGTGGGTGTCTTTTACAGAATCAGTTTTCTTAGTTTACCTGACAGTTATGATCTGCATTAATTAAAGGTGTAATCTCAAGAGAAAACACTTGTGGAATTAATGTATTCTTTAATTATGCAATGGAACAGTTTTGTTCAGCTGATATTGTTATTGCAGATACCTGTACATGCTTTATACCTCCATGTTCATATATACTGTACATGCACAAAAGTATATGATAAAAAGATATAACTTCCTTAAAAGCTTCAGCTCTGCATGCCAACACGGCACACTTGATAAAATTTCTACGACTCAGAAGGAAGTTGGCTCTACTGTTTTCGTTAAGTAGGAGAAGGAGGCAGTGATGTGTTCTGCAGTGTTTTTAACAATTTTTTTACTCAAGAAGTAAGATCATATTTTCCAATACTACAGTAGCTGTTCATCTTGAAAGCATATGAGCTCATCTCTAATGTAGATCTGATTCTTGGTTTCTTTACGTCTTTCACTGCCATGTTAGTCTTTCTCATCACTTTTGTCTTCTCTGCAGCTGCATACAAAAATACATTAAAACAATGTTTGAGTCATAGATTAATCGAATATTCATATATACTGTAGATAGCTAAAAAATTCAGATATTGACTGGGCCAAACGCTGATCAACAGAATTTTGCCACTCTTACAGAAGCTGACAGAATGAGTAGTGTTTATTAACTGACCTAAATTAGATGAGACAATCAAAGCTGTTATAGCAAAGAACAGATTGAGAGCCACAGTGACCTAGATACCAGTGATTTGAAGAACAGGCATGCAGACATTTTTCTTGCTCGACTGGTTAATATAATAAAATGGCAGTGTATCCAGATACATTGTAATGCAAATTAAATTACAATTGCTTTGTAAATGAAGCCTTTGTCTGATGTCACTTTTTTGCTACCCGTATGTTTTTTGGAAACCTTCTGTGCAGTACAGTGTTTCTTAATTTGAACTTAAAAGCAAACTTGATTAATGTTTAGAAATCATAACAGTTCATGGATCTACTTGGCATGTTGCTAAACGTGCTCACATTTTGTGAAGCATTCATACTTGCTCTTTCATGAAGACTACCATTGCTCTCTCTTTTTACTTTTATATGTCTTATTTTTATATTGGGTAGATATGAATATTCTTGTGCTTTTTATAGGTGATCTATGTTGTGGTATTTAAAATGGCTTTTTTATACTTTGAAAGCAAAGTGTCGAGTTTAAGTTGTAAAATTACAACTGAGAAATAAAGTAATTAATGAATGATTTCCTTGAGTGTTTTCATGGAAAACATTGTGATGTTGAATATTCAAGGATGCAGTAGATTTCCACCCATGGACCTGGAGTTTAAATCAAGTAAATCTCATACTGTAGGTCACCGTAAAACTATTTCAGAACTGTTTCAAAAGGTTGGGGATACCTCTTATTGATCAATTAAGCAAGTATTTTCTGCAGTTAAGAAAATACCTTACAATGTGAGGGATCTGATCAATCAAATTGACATTTCAGTGACTTCTCTCCCCTTTATCATTCATGTCTCTACACTGTACAATTGTGAATATGCATTATAATTTCATCAGCATATGTTAATATAATGAAAAATATATTTTTCTGCAGATGGCTGTGGTCAAGGGAAGACATTTTTTCCATACTGTATATTGTGATTTGAGGGTTGTGTATAGCCCTGGATTGACACAGATGTTGGTTGACAGCTGCATTGACAATCTTACCTTTGTGCTTCAGAACATTCCAAGGGGTTCTATGTTAATAATTGACATCATATTTAACCTCTCAAGTACTCCTGGCAGTGCCCCATTGTTAGTAACAGATGATTTATTCAGATTAAGCTTCTTACTGGCAGTACACTTCAAACTAGCATTCAATTTACTGCTTATTTTTTATGCATGTACAGTATTTCTTAACATAGTAAATAAACCAAAATCATACAGTGTATACAGTATGTTTCCCCTTATCATTCATTGTTGAAGTAAACCCACACACATAATTTTATTCCTGCCTAATTTTGAAATCTTGACTCTCTGTTTGATGTTTACAGTACATGCTTTCTTCATTAGTGAGACATGTTAATAAGTTACACAGTGAAACAATACTCATGACAAAATTGTAGAGGTTTTCTTGTTGGACCTCGAAAATGAAATCAAGGAACAGTTGGGAGCCCTTCAGAGCAAATACTGCACCATGTTCTTTGAGAAATTGATTTCATTGCTTCACTCTCAATGAAGATATAATTTAACAGTAGAGATTACTCTACTCTTTGATTCCACCTACTGTAGATAATGATATATCAATTTATTTTATTTAACCTGTACATTAAAAACATAGTATATTTGTTGAAAGTCATTTTGTTGTTGCTGACTTAATGTTGGTTGGGATTAGCGAGCAATTAGTGTGCCAGTTTAATTTTGCTCACCTGCAACTATAAACCAGTAATCCAATAGAGCTGGCTGTTCATGTTAATAGGACTTCCCTATACTAATCTCTTAAACAGAATCATAAGTACACATGATTCCGGTGTGACGGGCAAACTATGAGCAAAAATAAAACCACTAGGAGGAGCGGTATACTGTAGCACTGCTTCTCTCAGAATGAGACTATTTCAGTTTCATTTGTATTTAAAATTACTTGAATATATTAATTATTTGCTTAAGTGGCAAGGTTTAACATTTGCCTGTGTCTTAAGTACTTAATTAAAAAATGATCTAACACATTGGTTCTCAAGCTTTTTGGACCAAGTACTACCCCTGATCAAACCAAAGCATACAAGTACCACCTACAAGTCATCTTCTCATAAGAACCCCGGAAATTCTCAATGACCAACATGAGCGTGTGTGCACACACACTCACACACACATATAATACATATTATAATAATAAACTTTACTTGATATAGCTCCTTTAAAGGTGGCTTCTCAAAGCCCTTTACAGAAAAAAAACATGAACAACAAATAAAAATAAACAATAAAAAGCACCATTTCAGTGAGAGGGGTGAGCCTGTTTAGTCTATCAAAGCAGATGTGAATTCATTTTTTGAGCCTTGATACAATTCACAACAGAGTCTAACAGATTTTAAATCGTCAGGCATTTTCTTGACAGCAAAGGTCTCGCGGTGGATGTTGCAATGCGTCCATTCATTTCTGCAGCAACCTCTCTAATTTGTGCAACTACACCGCTGTGTCGGCTTGTCATTGCTCTAGCACCGTCTGTACAAACTCTGACTCGTTTTATCCAGTTGATGCCATTCTCTTCGATAAATTAATTCAGAAGCTGAAATATGTGCTCTCCTGTAGTTCCTGTTCGCAGCGGTTTACAGAACAGAAAGTCCTTATGGGACATGTCCTCAAACTCGTATCTAATGTACAGTAAACAAGCGAATTGGCCAAATCGACTACAGACTCATCTAATTGCAGTGAAAAGCATCTGCTCATTATAAAGCGCTCTATCAGCGTACTTTTGATATCATCCGCCATTTCAATAATTCTATGAGTGACTGTGTCTTTCAGAGGTGGCAGCAGGTCGAGCTGTTTAGCAGCATTTTCTCCGCACAATACGTGTCAGCTCTTTTGCCAACAGTAAAAAGGTTCTTCAAAAATAGTGTGGGGCTTATCTGCTTTGGCAATCCTCAAGCTTGCATTTTTCCCCATTTCTGTTTCAGGAGTCTGTCTCAGAAGTTAAAAGAAGTTTTTATTTCATGCACATGGGAGCGAAACACAGAGACGCTCGGTGTATTTTTCTCCAATTAACCTAGAACAGTTCTTAAATATTTTTCTGTTATCTATCACGCTTTCCTGTGCTCACGAGATTGCCAGCGTTCCTAGTACACATTTCTGTGCATTCCTGTGTTTACAACATTGGCATTGTTCCAAAATCACGCACATTCTCCTACCTCTCTATTTGCTGGAGATAAGTTTATTTAAATACAATTGGTCACTTACTTCGTAGCACGTATTCCTATAGAATGGTATAGAATTACATTGTAGCTCTGTGGCTTCTCAAGTATTAGCGCGCGCTGTATCGTAGTACATAGGCTGCGTATTTGAGACGTCTTAAAATAGAAAATATGAAAACCCGTCCTGATTTTTCAGTGCACAAAACTGAAGTTCCAGGGTCATATGGCGTCACCAGCTGGCGGTGCTCCACATACAGTACCACTCCTGGTACGAGTACCACAGTTTGAGAACCACTGATCTAACAAAATCAAAGACCCTTAGCTGAGTGTCACTACAGTATTATAAAGCAGCAGTGCTTCTCACAACCAGCAAGCCTTGTCTTAAATGAAAACAGCAAGGTATTACCAGAAACAGGGGGAGTTTTCCAACAATGTATAATATGTTTATGAAATTGCATAGTTGAAAAAAGATTAAAAAAGAGAAAAGAATAACTGACATTCAAAACTGTCAGGGTGCTGTCCAGCAAAAAAACAAAAAGATATCAGCTGTGCAATCAAGGCACTAAAAGTATATCTTGTCAGGAACAGTAACATTGTGTTTCAGCACACTCTACCTTTAAACAACTGCCCAAGGTTAGGTATTAGTCACAATTTTCTAAAAAATAGAACTTGTGAATTTGAACTATACTTAGTAATTGCTAAATAATTCTGAAGTTAGACTCAATTTTATTCAGGAACTGTGACTTTTCCCATAGAGCAGTTTAGCCTAGATTTAAAAATACCTCCTTCTTCAGCTTTAATTGAAACACTAAATCAGTGCCTGCTCTTGGGTGTGTAAGCGACTATCAGTGATTTCAGTGTCATATTTAATATAGTGAAATAACTGCTACAATGTACAATGATGGAAAATAATATCTGTACTGTAGATGAGTAATACAAATTATTATGGCATCCATTTTGAAAGAGTATGAAGTTAATATGGTTGAGAATATTTTTCAATCTTCATTTGGTATCTGAAATAAGTCGCATTTTCAAGAAAGCATTTTAAAATAAGCCTCATCGTGTGTATTGCAATTTACATAACATTCATCATTTGTAATGGACCATAGAAATGTCCCTTTTGTTTTACAGAGCATAGTAGTGTTTGTGAAACTGCCTTGTAATTATAAGATGGTGCTCTGTGTATTCTCCAACATTTCCAATTTTCTGAGCATCATAGAAATATGCTATTGTGCATGATCCTTGTTCAAAATGTATGCTTTTCTTATTTTACATGTCATCCTCACTTCATCCAAAATCCTAATTTTTTTAGGTCTCAGTTTCTTTATTTCATACCTCCTGCCCCATGTACTAATTTAGCATTCAGGAGTCCAATATACTGTAAAAATGATACTGAAAAAATGCACCCCCGAGAGTAAGTGATGCTATTCATGGTCAGGTTATTCCAAACCATACAAGTGACAGAGAGCATAACAGCATTTGAAGATATAGAAATGTTAGTATAAAAGAAACTAGTTTTTTTAGGGGGTTGTGGGGAGGTAGATGAGGACATACAGTAAACCTTAAATGAAATCTTTACCTGATTAAAACAAATGTGGAAAACAGTAGAATTATAAGAATGTGACCACGCTGCATTAAGAACATCTTACATTCTGTTATGAATATCTTCTTGCAAAATTGAGATAGAAAGCATTTGAGAACCAAAGTGGATCCCCGCTCTTTACGTTAACATTATTTTCTCTACTAGTCTTTTCTTTGAAGGAGCAGTTTTTGTAGAATCTCTTCTGTGAGGGCTGCACCATGGATTATTCAAAACTAGCCTCCCCCACCTCCACCCTGTCCATTCTTAACAAAAAAGTGCGACAGAAAAGGGCCATATAATAGCTTAACTGGCTTATTTACCCCCAGTATAAGAAAGAACAGTGTTAAAGGGGTGGTGAACGGAGCTGTCTGCAAACTGCAATTTGACAGTTTATAAAAGTGACTATATGGGAAGTGAGATTTTACAGTAGAAACATCACATTGGCAGTTAACTTTCTTTCTACTGCTAAACCTGGTTAGTACCTAATTAAAGTATGTTCCTTATATTTTTATAAACAATCTTTTAATAAGCATTACACAGATAATTTGTTCAATTTAAAAATGTTTCTTCTAACCTGTTAAACATATATGCTCAGGTTTACAACATGTCCTCTGCCATTCACCCATTCACCATTTTGCACAGCTCCATAGTGCCTCACAGAAGCATTAGCATCAATTGAAGGACTGATGTCTCTGTTATTAACAGTACTGCAAAGTTTGCAGGTGGCGTGCAAGTCCCTGGATTTTCTGCTTTGTAGCAGGCCAAGAATATTCTGGCTAGTTTAAGCTCATCCATAGCTGGGAGTGCTTGGCCATTTCTGCACTGCTGCACGGGAATTTTTGTCACAGCTAGCTGACTACACAGCCCAGACATATTCCCAGTGATTTCTGTGCTATTCCGCTTTTTTCAGATGAAAATACTGCTATTAGTTTAGCAAAATTCTAAAATATCATTATCTGAAATATCAAACTGTTCCTCTGTAAAGATAAGGTATACTGTATACCGTAATATTGTCATTTTTTCTTATAATTTTCTTTTTTTCCCCTTTGGATTCTGTTGGTTTAGTATGTACATTATAATGCTTGCACAGTTTTCACATTTTGTTCATTAATGTTATATTTATTATTTCATGCTGAAAAGAGAAGAAAGAAAACATGTTTCGGCCAAAATGTTGTGTTGTCTTGGAATAAACCTATTACTTGTTCTTTTGCAGCCTACACATGCTGACGCAGCTACCCACCTTAATTATTTAATTGTATTAATGTTCATTAATTAAAACAATGTTATTTAAAAATACTGTATTTGTTATCATATACAACCTATTATGATTGCATATGTATCAAATTCTTTGCTGTGGCAAACTTAAATTAATTAATAATTAGGTGAAAACAATTACAAAAGTCTCTTTTGGGTAAGACAGCAGTTTTTAAGTCTTTCTATAGAAGTCTCAAGTTTGATTGGGTGGCTCAAGGACATTCACCTTCTTATTCTTAAGCCACTCCGCTGTAGCTTTGGCCTTGTGCTTTGGATCACTGTCCTGCTAAATCGTGAAGTTTGGTCCCACTTTTAAGTCAAAAGCAGGTTTTCCTCTTAAATTGCCAGTATATTGCTCCATCAACGTTACCATTAGTCTTCGCAATCCAGTGACTATAATGTAATGTTGCCACTGACATGCTTAACATCAGGGAGACGTTTAATGAGTAATGCACTATGCTGCATTTGCAGATTTTGTCCAAATCAATTTTGTTTAATCTTACCACATGTTCAACCCCCATTTATTTTATTTTTTTCATTTTCATACAAGCCTACTTTGTGGAGTGATAGAATTTCTCCCATCACAGCCACTGAACACCGTAGGTCTGGCCTCATGGTGGTATCACTAACTTCCTCTTTGTTGACTGCTCAGTTTGCAGGCACAGCCTTATCTAGGCTGTATCAGGGTGCTGTCTACCTCTTAATCATTTACTTTAACATGCTCAAAGAGATATTAAGGTTCTTTGAAATATTTTATACCCTCCTCCTGGTCTGTGTCTTTATCCATCTTATTTGAAAGATCTTTTGTCTTCATACTTGAATCTTTGCATTCACTTCCTGACTAAGGTATACTGTATTCTGAAATCATCAACTACTACTGTACACAGGCAGAGGCCACTCAACTAATTGGTGGGGCTCATTAAGACAATTTTGTTAACTTTTTATTAATTATTTTTTCAAATTAATTTAGGTTAACACAGTAAAGGGTTTGAATATTTATGTAATCATAACTTTTCAATTTTTCCCATATCTATACATATACTTATAGTATATAAGTATATAACTATATAAGATTAGGCTATGTATATTGTGTGGATTATTATTATTATTATTATTATTATTATTATTATTATTATTATTACTACTTCATTGCACCTTAATAGATCCTAAAGTGATTTTTCATATTGGAGGGGACCCACTTCATTAAAAACTGAAGTGTACTTACTGTAATTAACCTGGGAGATGTGTGATAGCCATTATGTGACAGAAGCTCCACTGCATAGCAGATCTATTAGAGAAGAACCCAGAGTGGAATTAAACCATGACACCAAGGGTTAACATCCCTTGGTTTAACAGGGTCCTTGGTTTAACAGTAAGGGTGACACCTCCTAAAGCACATACTGTACCACATCACCATTGTGGAATAGCCATTTCTGGAAAAACTGGCCTAAAGAGAAAAGTACCAAATGACAACAGTAGCAACATTTACAGCAACAACCTGTTTTTTTCATCCTGGTATTGACCAGGCTCAGCCTTGTTTAGCTTCTGAGATCACGGCTACAGTGGTAATGCTGATGAAATACCAGAATCAACTTTCACAATAATCAACACAAATGCAATTAATATTTAGTAAAAAGAATAACAATCCTGACTGAAAGTATTGCCTTGTTTATTGTCATAATGCCATCATAGTCAGCAATGCAAAGAAGAATATTGAGATTCAGCATAAGTACACGGTAGAGTATTCTATGCTTGTAATTATTTATGAAATTCGTGTTGTTTGAACCCGTGAATCAACTGGCACTCAAAATGATGTAGATTTCAAGTGAGGCCAATTAGCACATCAAAGGTGACAACAGACGCTAGAGTAGCTTCAGGGGGGCTGGTGTGTGGGGCACAAAGGGGATATCGGTTTGAAGACAGCTTGCAGCCATTCAGGAGAGAGATTAGCTGTACATTTGCAGTCCTGTGTCACTGCAAACATGCAAAGAATTTTGATGAGGTGTTTGTTTCATGGGACACTTATAATGTCTCATGAATTAAAAAAAATGAACAAAAACAGCTTCCGGGAAGGTTGTGAAGGCACAAGGCCAATGATGATAATGTCAGATAATTCTAAATCCATACTGAGGATACAGCACATTAGTCTAAAGACATTTCTCACAGTAGTGAATTTATATCAGGTCATTTTTATTATTACTTTTTAATATTTATTAATAGATTTAAAATTATTTTCTTGAACTAAATCAAAGCCTTCATCCACCATATAAATTCCAAACAGTATTTAATTTGGTTTCAATGAAGCACATGCTAGAAATCTCTGACAAACAGAAAGTTGCATGGTGACGATTGATTTTTCAGTTTCAACTTAATCTGGGCATAACTTTAGAATTTTTTTATTTTCTTTTAGGGACAAAAAATTGTATAGTTTTTAAATATTTTATATGGTTGTTTTGTTTATACTGTATACAGTTTTAAAACTGGCCAGAGCTACAACCATCAAAAAGGACACTATTTCCATTAAGGAATAGTTGCCACCAAATAAATTGTTTTGTTATGACTGGGTGGAACCTCAAATGACATGGCCAGGAAAGCCCTTTTGAGATTTTTTGTGCTGAAAGCTATGTCTTGACAATGCAACTTTTTTAGACTGTTCCAGGCTCAATCCATTCTTCGCAAATCAGCTTTATGCTCCCTTTAGCTGGGGGGATTTAGGAATGTATGAAAGGAAACAATAATAATATATTTGTGTTTTTTGTCCTTAAGGCTTTTCCTAAAAATGTTTACCTTCTCTTTCTCTTTTCTATTTTCTTAGTTACAGCACTCAGAGAGAGTGATTGAGATGCACTGTCAGGGCTAGAGCAGCAGTGGGGCTGATTCACAGTCAGTGGAAGAGCCATTCTAAATGAGCCTGTGTGCGCTACTGGACCTGATTTGAAAAGGAATAAGGACTTAATAGGATGTCAACAGAGACAGAACTCCAGCAAGCTGTGAGACCCAGCACGAGAAAGGAGTCCAAAAAGAAAGGTAGGAGTGTATTTGCTGCCTTTGCTCGCTAATTACAGACTGGTCATTAAAAACCCACAAATCTGACCAGGAATGCTTTTACATTTAATAGCAATAAGACTGCATTTGAAAAATAGAGTACTTTCTGGGTGGTGTGGTGTGATGGCATGTTTTAGTAGGAAGCTGTGAAATTCAGACTTCTGTTAGAAGTGGAGCAGTATGCCTGCCAGCATGATGATATGTGTTTAGTTTGGAAAGGCCAGTACAAATTGTCTACAGGAGAGGAAGCATCCAGATTGCTGAGAGCATTTAAACAAAGGTTTCCCCAAGTATTGCACTGCTTATTACACTTTTGAAAACAAATTAATTGAAAATGCTACTTAAATATAATTTAATCAGTTGATTTAATAATAATTTGACTATTGATACATCCTTCATTTATTTATTTTTTTTTGTAGTGTACATAGTGTTCTTCATACAGTCTTGGGACATACAGTAGCTACATTTGGAATTGTAAAGAGGAACATTTGGATGTTTTGAAATTACAGTGCATACAGTTATTATACAATAACCTGATATGATATGTTCTGAACTGCAGTAGTGTGCACTTAACTTTCAAATTTTGTTTTGAACCAGATTTACTATTAAATATGCAAGTGAGGAGCGTGACATCCTATCTAGACCTCCTCTCCTGTGGGAGTATAGGGCTTGGATACTTCCTACTCTTTATTTTGTTTTTTCAACAGTGGGTAAATTATTGCAGTGGTTCTCAAACTTTTTGGACCAAGTACCACCCCTGATCAAACCAAAGCATACATGTACTGTACCACCTACAAGTCATTTTCTCATAGGAACCCCAGAAATTCTCAATGACCAACATGAGCGCGTGTGCGCACACACTCACACACACATATAATACATATTATAATAATAAACTTTACTTGATATAGCTCCTTTAAAGGTGGCTTCTCAAAGCCCTTTACAGAAAAAAAACATGAACAGCAAATAAAAATAAACAATAAAAAGCACCATTTCAGTGAGAGGGGTGAGCCTGTTTAGTCTAGCAAAGCAGATGTGAATTCATTTTTTGAGCCTTAATGCAATTCACAACAGAGTCTAACAGATTTTAAATCGTCAGGCATTTTCTTGACGGCAAAGGTCTCGCGGTGGATGTTGCAATGCGTCCATTCATTTCTGCAGCAACCTCTCTAATTTGTGCAACTACACCGCTGTGTCGGCTTGTCATTGCTCTAGCACCGTCTGTACAAACTCTGACGCGTTTTATCCAGTTGATGCCATTCTCTTCAATAAATTAATTCAGAAGCTGAAATATGTGCTCTCCTGTAGTTCCTGTTCGCAGCGGTTTACAGAACAGAAAGTCCTTATGGGACATGTCCTCAAACTCGTATCTAATGTACAGTAAACAAGCGAATTGGCTGTTTAGCAGCAATTTTTCTCCAATTAACCTAGAACAGTTCTAAAATATTTTTCTGTTATCTATCACGCTTTCCTGTGCTCACAAGATTGCCAGCGTTCCTAGTACACATTTCTTTGCATTCCTGTGTTTACAACATTGGCATTGTTCCAAAATCACGCACATTCTCCTACCTCTCTATTTGCTGGAGATAAGTTTTTTTAAATACAATTGGTCACTTACTTCGTAGCACGCATTCCTATAGAATGGTATAGAATTACATTGTAGCGCTGTGGCTTCTCAAGTATTAGCACGTGCTGTATCGTAGTACATAGGCTGCGTATTTGAGACGTCTTAAAATAGAAAATATGAAAACCCGTCCCGATTTTTCAGTGCACAAAACAAAGTTCCAGGGTCATATGGCGTACCAGCTGGCGGCGCTCCGCGTACCACTCCTGGTACGAGTACCACAGTTTGAGAACCACTGAATTATTGAGTTAATTTAATCCCTGTTATCTCTGTTGTCACTTATTCTTGTTGTTCCCAGTACATGTGTATCCAGTTGGTGTGTGCAACATTTATCCACCTTTCTCTAGATTAATCCACAGTTGGTGTCTCCGTAGCAAAGCAAACCTACTGTAGGACCAAAGCACTCATTTACAGTAAGAGTCACTCTTTCTCAGGCATCAGATGACTTTTTTCTTGATTTTCTTAGGAACTCAGTGCACCTCATTCATTACATTGTCTGTTGCCTTCTTTTGCATTATTTATGAGTGTGGTTATTGTTCTTGGCACTCACCATCACTTCATTCTTTCCTATTTGTTTTCCTTTCAGGTTTTAAGTAGAAAAAGAACTAAGAGGACTTAAGCAAAAGCAGGATTCTATTTTTTGGGCTACACTCCAGTTCCAAGTATATTGTTTCCATTTCCATTCCAGTTCTGTATCTCTGTTAACCCCATGAAGATTCCATGATTTTTATAACCCAGTTGCTCCCATACACCGACACTGAGTTCTATGTGCCTCGTTTTCTAACACTTTGTGTCTACAGCGTACATGCACATTTGCACCTCTCTTCACCACCACATCCATGCTTCCTCTGCTTAGCTCCCGAACAGGATATCCAACAAAAGGAAGCTCACTAGTCTCATAGTGGTGTAATCATAGCCAGCCCAGGGATGCCAAATATGTAATGTTGCCATGGCCAAAATGTAATGTAGTGGCTCTCTGAAGGCACCAGTTCTGTAGGGTTTGGGCATTTACTGAGACAATTATTAATTGTAGCAGTAAATCACAAAGTTGATTCTTTTGATGGCTTTAGAATCCAACCATGCGACATAACTCAAACAACGCACACACACAGGTACTAATACACGAGGATACATTTATTAATACATAAAATATGCATATAAACCTAACAGATCTTATCGAGAGGGTTATCAGAATACAAAAGGTATATATTCAGTCAGTTACAAAGAGTTACACATATCAAGAGGACATACGTTCAGTATATCATTCATTAAGACCGTTTCGTAAATGAACTTGGTTATAACTTCTACATTAGATACTCAAAACAAGTACATAACTCTTAGGAATTAAATTGATATCAACTGGTTGGGATAACAATTGAATTCTCGAGCTGTAATGCATTGAAGTTGAATACTCATCCAATCTCTGGGGATTCAGATCTCCTGCGGGCACAAAGAAACAGTTGCAGGCTGTTGCTGTCCAATCCGCGCTCTCTGGCTCGGTGCCAGGCTGTGCTGTGCGGTTTGCGACGGTGCGCTGCAGATGCTCACTGACCGGCTAGTTAGTGTTGGCTTTAACTAGCAAAGTTTGCGCACAGGAGAAAAGATGACTGTGGGTCCCAGCAAGTCAGGAAGAGGACCGGTTCGTTCCTGATGAAGAGCTAGTTCTGAATAGTGATTCAGCTGTCCACAGTTCCGACCTGTTCACGAGGCCTGCTGCTGGTGATAACCTCGGGTGGATCCTCTGGTTACTCTCTGGCAACCTCCGCTCTAGACTCTTAGAACAAAGGAAAGTTCTGGCATTCGGACACACTGGCCGTTCCGTGGTTGTCCGGGCTGAGTCTCAGGATGGTCAGGAGGCACGCTGCGAGAATGTCCTGCCCTTGGGAGCCTTCTGCTCCTGGGCCGTCCTGCCCTGGAATTCTCCTTTGAATTCCCTTTAGAAAAGTTCACAGAATTCTCCTGAATCTTACTGAATCTTACAGGCTCTCTGTGTTGCCTGTTTTTACCTGGAGGAACTTCAGCTCGTTGATTGGCTGAAAGTCCCATGGGCATCAGAGTCCCACGTGGGTTACTCGACCCTACCAGTCCCTGATTGGTTGATCAAGGTGAGATATGAGTCACTTACTCCTGACACTTAGGAATGCAGTCCAGATGTCCAACTGGCACTCCCTAGACAGATAGGCGCCAATGGATGACCATTGATCATGATAGCCAGGCTTAGCTAAGTGCATCCCCCTTTGGGAGCTGTCCTTATCAAAGGAACCTTAAATCAGCCTGCATGAATAGTTTCTCTGTGGCTGCACCACAGAGATGAACAGAGAAATGGGGCCTCATTTGGGAAGGCTCAGAACACTTAATTCTTTCTTATTAATAAGCCTCGCCGCTACAGTGGTACTGTATCTCCACTATCAGGTGCTGAACTTCATTTGCACTCAATTTAGGAGGCAGATGTAAATGTCACGATCCGGTTCTTTCCGGGCCCTATGCGGACGACACGATCCAGAATTGTGATGATACAAGGGGAAAAATAGTCATGCAGGAGAAGAGTCTGGAGACAGGGGGGCGTGTCCAGGGAGTGCAGGTGATCCGGGGAGGTGTGGCCGAGGCAAACAATCCATGTAAAGTCCAAACAGGGAATCCAAGACAAAAGCAAAAGTCCTTAACCAGGCGATCCATCCTGGGGTTAAAATCATGAACCGGTCGGGACTGGCGAATGGAGGGGAATCAGGAACTGCAGGTTAAAAACATAACGGAGCCAGACGCAGCAGGACCCGGGCTCTCATGATGCGGAAATCAATGAGAAGCCCCGGATGACGTCTGCATCTGGCTTATAAGGTGAAACAGAAGAGGGGCTGGAATAAAGAACAGGTGTGGGTAATGGGACAGAACGAGGAAGGGCTGGAGCGCCCTTAAGAGGAGGAGTAACGATGACAGTAAATCTCTTAATATTGTGAGGGTCTGCTTGTTGGTTCTTGATAAAATACAGAGACTGATGACATCCCATTCTCTTTGCCTGGTACAAGCACAGGTCACTGAACATGCTGTGAGTGAGTTTAGGCAATTGTTGTAGGCTGGACATGCAAAATATGGCATTCAGACAAATAGCTACGCAGTTCAGTCTGTTATGAAGATGCTATGTGATTTCCAAGGCTGATGTGGCATACTGTATGTCAGTGCAGGTCATCTGCCCCCAGTTAGGGTGGCACCATAATCTTTAAGCAGCTTGGCCAAGTCATAGGCCATATTTCAGGGCACTTCTCTATATGATGCCAGGACTATGCTAGCTGAGCTGTTCCTCACACCACTTTAAAAAAACCTTTTTAAAGGTTAAAAAACCTAGATATGGCTGGTTTCTCAAGTTACTTAGGTCTTGTCTCTTAGAGTCAGCAAAGCGTCTGTCACAACTCGTACATTCTCTCGTAAACGCCCTGGCATTACCACAAATACTAGATTCCACCCACGCTCACCCAGGAGCTAATTATCCAACCATGTCCCTATTTCAATATTTAAACACTCCTTCACTGGCTTACCTACGCTCACTATTGAGAAGTCTTCCACAGCTTTCTCTTGTGCACACTATAAACTTCCTAAACTTACTCCTTTGGCTACCCGACCTGGTTCTCCTAGTTTCGGCTTTACTCTTGTCTAATGACTTGGATGAGGAAAATTGGATTTACTCTTTTCCTCAAACTCCCTTCCTCATGGCTTTGCACAGGGGTCCTACAACTCACCACTTTCAGGTATCTGACAGCATCCATGCTCTGATGCTTAGACATCCAGATACTGATTGCACCTACTTCTCAATTTATCAGTTTCTCAGTGTGACATTGTATGACATTGTAAGATGGATCTACAATACATTTGCATGAAGGAGTGAGAACAGATTCTCTGATATCTGTTAAAAAGAGCTGGCATGTGCTGTGGGCACAATGGCACAGTCACAACTTAAACCCTGGTGTTCTTAGTGGAGTAAGAAACCTGATTATGCCAACACCAGTAAATTGCAAGAGGTAATGTGGTGACCTACCAACATTTTCAGTGCAAAAAATGTGTTAAATTCCAGTTGCGTTTTTTTCAGATCAAAGATAACATGATTTTCACCTAGTGTAAGAAACCATTTATTGTGGAAAAATTATAAATTCTCTAACTTTGATGAGATATGAAAAGGCATATACAGTATACATGCATTGAATGGCTCTAATGACTTTGTACAAGTACAAGCTTGTCAGATAAATGTTAGGAGTTCTGAGTCTTAAATAAAGAAATAAAGGATTCAATACAGTAGCTGCAGGGTTATGATGCTTTGTAATTTGCATTTTTTATAATAATTTATTATTTCAGGTCTGTTAACACTTTCATTTATAGATTGCAGTGCTTTGTGACAGCTTCTGATTTTTTTTCTCTATAAAATGGAGCTTCTCATTTCCATGTTATAACAATGTGGTGTGTAAATGATGCACGCCCCAGTGAGCCGCATTCACAGTTTTCTTATGTTTCGGTAGCAATGCGATACATTGAGGGTCTGTGGATTTGTGCATATATGTATTGTGTGTGTATTGTTAATTATAACTCAGTTATACTCCTCTAATAGGTTTTCAACCTCAAACCAAATCAATTGTAATAATTAATAAGCCCTTTATAAGGACATTTCCCAAAAGGTCCACTGAGGATGAATAATGAGTGCATACAATATTGAAATATTATCTGTTCAGAGCAGGATGGACACACATGGGGCAGCTATTAATGAATATGGAAATCATTAATGCATATTAAAATGTTAAAGGACCGAATACATTCAGGTTCTTTGAGGGGCACCGTGACTAATGAACAAGGCACTTGGTGAGTGCCTGTTGACCTGGCTTTTTAATTGAAGAGTAAATAGTTTCCAATGACATTTCCTTAATTTCCTTAATGTTGGGTATATTTTTAAATTAAGCTGCCCAAATAGAGTTGAATTTATTCTGTAGATTTTGCAGATTTCTATACCTGCAGTGCAAGGCTAATGTTCATCAAAATGCACCCCTTTTCTTCCAGTATTCTTTTCTTTGAGAACCCACTGACGCTAAGCAGGTGTGAGCCTGGTCACTACCTGGATGTGAGACCTCTTGTGAGCTCATCCTGCAGTCTATGTGGGTCCTAATGCTCCAGTATAGTGATGGGGACACTATACTGTAAAAAAGGCACCCTCCTTTGTATGAGACATAAAACCGAGGTCCTGACTCTCTGTGGTCATTAAAAATCCCAGGGTGTTTCTTGAAAAGAGTAGGGGTGTTACCCCGGTGTCCTGGACAAGATTTCCCATTGGGCTTTACCAATCTTGGCCTCCTAATAATCCCCATCTATGAATCTGTTCTCCTGTCCACTGATAGCTGATGTGTGCTTTGAGTAGAGTGTCCAGAAAAAAGCTAAGTGTAATTATTATTATTTGTAAATAATTATAAATTATGTTGAAGTACTTGTTAGTTCTGAACCATAGATAAAAACAAGACCAACTTACTTTTGTAGGTTTTGGTTTACTTTTGTACTTGCCCCTACCTTTTTATTTGTTTAATAAAAGCCCCTGTATATAAATAAAGTCTTTGCTTTAACAATGGTTTTGGTATACCAGAGATTTATGTCACCTTTTAACTTTTAACTATTGATAGAGGAAAGAATGAAGAAACTTGCTTTGCTCTCTTTCCTTTCCCTTCAGCTAATGAACAGCATGAGCAAGGTAATTGAGTAGGTCATAAGGCACAACGATGGACTGCTTGATGTGAAATTGAAATTAGATTGAATCACAGCTGTATGTCCTGTTGGTTGTCAATGACTCACCGCTCTCTACTTTGTGATGATTAACATCAATCCTGAAGAAAATTTATACAGGAACCAATTTTATTAAAAAGTGCTGTAGAATAAAAAGTAATGCTTTGAGTTAGCATTAGCCATTTAGCTGTTACCATATGGTGCCCACATAAACTGCACTTTTGTGTAACTGAGTTTTCATAATTAACTAGAGTCAGTGAATGAATAAAGCTCTGGACTTTCATCAACAATGGATTAATTCTCAGAAATATACCTGTGGTCATGTTATTGTTCAAAATCATTAATAATCAGAAATAGGTGAAATGTCTGCAGTTTTCTGTATGTGAAATTTCTAATATATAGTATATTATCTGCTTTTAATGTGTAATTAAAAGTTTCATACTGTATATTATGTGAAAACATATTTTTTGCCAGTTGCAAAGAAACATGGGTACACTTAATTGTTAAAATGTTGATAGTAACATTTCAGTGATTTCAATAACATTTTAAAATGCAATTATATCTACTGTTGCATTATAACAAGCATTTTGGTACTTAGACATGCCAGGAAAATCAATAACTTCCAAGTTCTGTAACCAGTCCTTAGACCATAAAATGTTACATGGGACCAAGAATAAAAAACTGAGGCACTCCTTTTAAAAAAGGGCATAACCTCTTAACTTGATACAGCAAGAACTGTGTACTCAATTTTATTATTTTTATATGTAAATAGTAAAATACTATTTGCAATATAAAAGAAGTTGGAAAAAATAAACACTATCAGCTGCATACCGTTTTAAGAAACTGCATGCTGTAATTGTTTTCAGTCTTGAAGTTAAACAGGAGATAACAAGCAATCATATTTTCCACTGCTGAAAGCTTTGAAGTTTCCCCAAATGGAGTAGATTGTGTGGCAAATCGAGATTAGAGTAATGGATTCTCAGGCACACATTACTGTTCTTCATTCTCCTGAATTTATCATATTGTATTCACCATGCAGAAGTCTGAAGAGCAGAGCACAGTATGAAGATAAAGTGAGTCTTAATGAAGTAATATATGCTGTTACTGGCTACGTGAATTGATTGCTTTATTTCATGATGCTAGCTGTCATGCATTTTGATGTGGATTGGTGGTTGAACATGGAATCTGGTTAAGTGTGAAATAAGATGAGAAGAGGTTTTATAAAAAACAAAGGGGAACAAGAGGGCAAAAGTATACTGTAATGCAGGGGAATAAAATAAAAAGGAGGAATTTGTTGCTGTTTTTTACCAAAATGAATTTGCTCGTTGTTGGATCAGATGTTGTAGGAAGTTTTTTTTGCTGATTCACTGTACTGCAGCTGAGGGGAGAATAGTGTACTGCTGTTTGTGTACTTGTTTGTATTTAAATGTAAGGGTGTGGATTGACAAGTAAGTCATGAAGACTGTTGCTATGGAAAATGACAGCTGTAACCTAAGTAATCGTAAGATACAGTATGTGACATCTGGAAACAAACAGGTGGAACAGATTTTCATTTTTCAAGGTACTACATATGGTTCATAATAAAGCTGTGGATGGCAGTTTCTCCGTTTCAGACGTTTCAATCCTTGAGTAATTAAAATGTTATCTGTGGTTATGAAGTGCAAAATCAGAATTTTACAAAAAAGAGGTGAAAAGAATTCCATTCCAAGATGCATATTTTCTTTTGTGTCTATGTGGAAAGACAAATCTATAAGATTGCTTGATGGATGAATTTCTGTGCTCATTTTATCATATAGACTAATAATCCTGTAAGGGTTAACCAGCTCCTTAAAAGAGCTTATTTTCCAAATTGAGTAGTAAAAAAAGCAATTTAACGCAGTGTGGGATTAATCTTCTACCTCACCCTTATATCCTGTAGCTATAACACTAATAACCACACTATAAAATCTTGAATACTGTGCTTTTATGAAGTATTTTATCATTAAACAATTGCCAGTTCTATTAATAGGTGCATGAACGGCAGGCGTCTAGGATTCTTTTCAATGCTCTTAGGGGTGAATTCTCCACTGGGTTCACTTATAAGATCTTCTAGCACTCTGATGAGCGGCTTTCATGCTCTAACATGCATCCCTAGCCCTTTGCAAAGACATTTTTAGCTTCAGCTGAATGATTTAAGAAGTCCCTTTTGAACAAAACTTAAGCTCCTAAGTGTTCAGAAACTGTCCAGAAGAGTTTATTTGTTGAAAACACAGAGGAATATATCTAGGCTAAATCCTGCATCTGGAAAGATAAAAAGAAAGGCTACTTGAAAAGCTTTGCATGCAGATATGTCGAGTGAATAACAAAAGGCTGTGAGAGTGAAAACACTGGGTAAAGACGGGGAATGGATTGAAATACGGCAATGCTGCTTCTGCAAGGTTATAGAAAACCCACAAATACCTACTATTACTGGTTTTGGAAACCTGATTAATATGTAATCTTCAGTTTATGTAAATATAATCTTATTGCATGTAGCCAGAGTGTATCTAGTAACCTCTAAGCTGCAGGGTAGATATGTGGATAGTGGATAGTTGGTAAGAGGGAGAGTGGGCACACTGCCAGCACTGTACATGTGCACTGTAAAATCCCTTCCCCACATGTACTGTACATACAGACAAAAAATCATTATGTATGGAAACAATTTTCCTTCTAATAAATTGCATGTTATTCCACAAAATGACTCTCAAACATCTAATCAAAATGTACTAAAGAACACATTTCTTCTCTTCTTCTAGCTACAATGTGGTTATGAGTCTTAACAGGTACTGTATTTGATTGTGACATTAATTTCTGGTGTTTTCTATTTTTTTTTTTATTTAATGAATTTCAAACAGATTTGCCAGTAACTTACAATTGTTTTTAAGGGTTTCATGCTTTAAAGTTGGTCACAAAACAAGATGCTAATCATAATAGAAGCAAGACATCAATTTTATACACTAACACCTCCTGTCTGCTTAGAGCTATTATTTAGATGAGGCTAGAGGTTAAAGGGGACTTTGAATAATGTAGTTGTTACCTGACAGACACTGCGCATTGCCTAGAAGCTAAGAATATTTACTGTGGGTCTATTTAAATGTATAAAAGACTGTATGTATTATTCAGACAAGTAATGGGTTTCATTCTGACTCTCCTACCATCCTGGCTATTCTGTACAACCTGCAATTTATCATATAAACAGTTTATTTAAATCTGGTGGAAACAAAGCATTAAGAGAGAAAATTATTTTATCACATAAAAGATTATATGTTGATTTAAACTAAGTAAAAAAAAATTAATTCAATTCAGGTTCACCTAAAAAGCATTATCTTGAGTTTGTGTGTATGTTGAAGAATAATTCAAAATGTTTTATTTTCTAGGTGTTTTAAGTATTATTATCATGTTTCCCATAATTCGAAAAGGGAAAGGAAAATTCCATTGTTCCAAGTCATGGAACCAGTTAAAGCTGTAATTGCAATAAGGTTTAATTGTGCTGAAATCAGTGTAATGTCTTGTCACCTAAACAACTGCACACTCCTTTTACATCATCCCCCCTCCCACTCAACACTCTACAAATTACAAACTCTTATTAATGTCCTGTTTTTTATGAAGCAGGCTGTTCACTCAAATACCAACATACTACACCAAACATATACAGATGCAGCCATTCAAAGTGCGCGGTACAGACACGTACCAGAGGTAATTGGCTACGGCGTCGCGCATCGTGACGCAAGATGACGCGGGGTACCGCGGTACGTGATTGGTTGACCGACAGGGGCACTCGTGGTCCGTTGGTCTGTCGTAGAAAGATTTACAGTAAACGTCTTTACTGTGCCCGTTGTAGTATTGAATATTCATTTGGAATTTTACCACTGAAGGGAAATCTTAGTAGCTGAGCATAAAAAGAATAGGAGCATACTGCAACGCGTGTGAAGGCCATAAACGATATTAATTTTGGAACATAAACATACAGTATATGGCTGGTCTCGGTACTTTAAAGAAAACATACACGAAACATGGTTTCATTATGACCAGAATCGGTCTTGAGATATTTTTAACTTGATTTACAGTATTTGAGAGGTATGTCTTGACACCGATACTACGTAAATACTGCTCACGTATATGTTTCTAGGTTTATATTATGCATTTCATACGGTCAAATTACTTTTAAGCAACTGATAAGAAGCGCGAAACGGTATGCCCAGGGCATTTTAGTTTTCGTTTTGTTTTAATGCAGTGCAGTTGATTGATTAGAGATATCAAGTACATACAAGTCATTTTTTAAATGTTGTAGTTCATCTTGTAAAAATGTTACGAGTACATCATCTGTCAACAATTACACAGGTTCTGTTTCCATATTGCGGATTTTGGTTATGTAATATTATTTTCTAATTTCGCTGTATTTACCGGTAACTCTCGGTAGACTGCGTACAGCGTACCGCAAAATAATGCGGTATCGCCCGCGCATTTTGAATGGCTGCATCTGTATATGTTTCTAGGTTTATATTATGCATTTCATACGGTCAAATTACTTTTGAGCAACTAATAAGAAGCGCGAAACGGTATGCGTTTTAGTTTCGTTTTGTGCTGGGACCCGTGGATTGATTAGAGATATCAAGTACATACAAGTCATTTTTTAAATGTTGTAGTTCGTCTTGAAAAAATGTTACGAGTACATCATCTATCAACAATTACACAGGTTCTGTTTCCATATTGCGGATTTTGGTTACGTAATATTATTTTCTAGATTTCACTTTGTGAATATATGATTTGGGCAAACAGAGCCGCAAAGAAGTACATTATGGGTTGTTGTTTTTTTTTGCAGTTTTATCTAGAACAAGCGATGCTTAAACCTTTGTCTGATTCTTGTGAAACTATCCACACGACAGTTACCTAGGAGTTGACTTCAGTGATGTCACTGATGGGATGTTTCTAAAAATCCATCCACTGTAAAACGTCTTCTCCAGTTGTCCTGCATATGTATTCGCTAATGAAGCTGTATGTTCTGAGCCTGGTTCTCTACATTTCTGTATGAACCAGCTTAGAGGGCTAAAGACAGCTTGTGTTTAAATTGAGTGTAAGGTAATTTATGCTTCTAAAGTCATGGTCAGCATTTATTATTGTACTGTGCTGTAAACTTGTTCTGTGCCTAATTACATTATTTCATAGCTTTATCAAATCTGTACATTGTCTGTCGATAATGTTTCTGTAGTGCTTTTTCAGCCCTCAGCATGTGACTGTGCTGGTGGCGCTGTGGGTTAGGTTCTTGACTCCCATATCACATGGTCTGTGATCGAATCCCATGGAACTATGACTTTATTTTTTAACAAACATTTCTTTGAAAAAATGAAACGTTTCCCTTGGTCAGAGATTAAATAAAACCTCACTCACACCAAACAAATTTATATTTCTAAATATCACAACATGATGGAATTTAAGTCTTTTTAATAACAATGAATAGTCACCTATGCGTTACAAAATAAACATTTATATTGATTTGAATCGCGTTTTGATTTAAATCGTAAACGCGTGTTTAAATATATGTGTTTAAAGGCGATATACTGTATAAAAGCACTGATTCTTATGGAATGTGTTCCGCCGGGGATTCAAAAAATTTATTTTTTTTAATCGCGTATCTAAGGAAAATTGCAGTATAAGTTTGTTCATGCACAAACAGTGGCATGTTACATTATAATTTGGGTGTCTCCTCTTGCCAGAAAGCTCTAAATTGCATTTTGAGTGCGGTTTTTGACTTTTTCTAAATTGCAACCCATAAATAAAGCTGATACAGTTTAGACTTACTGTATTCTAAACTGTATGACAGCAGCACATTGGACAATGCAACATAAATTGCAAAAATGCACTTGGAATCTGTCCAAGCCCTACTACGAAAATTATTTAAACTGCGACACTTATCATTCATCTTTAAATAAACTTTATTTTATATAGCGTTTTAAGCGAATAGGTAATTAGATTGCTCATAAACCTAATCGCTTTTTCTACATAAACACAGCGTGATTGCTCTCTGAAAATGCTTTTTCTTTATATTTAGGCTCAGATTTCAACTATAGATCGTATTATTATAAACTTTCTTGGAAAAATGTCTTTTATGTAAACCATGTTTGCTATTAATTCATTTAGGGCTAGAATACGTTCATTGTCTTCCAATCGAGTCGAGTTGACATTGGAAGCTTGCCACACCCGGACTGTTACACCAACGCATTAGCATGTTAAAGCGATTTCATTGAGGAGCCTAGCTTTCTTAACTAGTTAACACTGTACTTCCTACTTTGAAAATACCTGTGAAACCGGTTATGGTAACAGCATTGTAAAAAGAAAGACTATGGATTTACAGAATATCTATAAGGATACTGTAAGTCTGTCAACGCATCTTAGAATGAGAATATTTGCATTAGAATAGGAAATCTCTAAGTTGTTAATAAAGCATTAGAAAATCTACCATACAGAAAAACGTTCAGAAAATACTTTGGTATTTTGTATTGTATGTCCAACCCATAGGGATCTTTTTTAAATTGAAGTGTTTAAGTAGGATCAAACAAATTACTGTAATTTAATTAGAAGACCTTAGGGTTACACTGTAGGCTGTATTACAGTAGTAAAAGGAGCTTGTCAACAAACAAGGCCCACATCTGCTTAGAAGAAAATGGCTTAGTGATTCCAATAAACTTTTTGTTGGAAGTAACATACTAGTGCTGAAATGCATTGGAAAAAAGTATGATAAATTTACATGGATGTCACATTGAGGCACCATTAATCTAGATAAGTGAACCACCCTGATGACAAGTAGCATTGCACAATATGCTATATACACTGTACTGTACATACATAATCAGGTGCTGTGATGCCAAGCATCAGAAAATCTGTGATTTGTAATTAAAAATACTTGATGAGCACGGCCACTAAATGCATTTAATTATTCTCAAGTACCAAATGCCTTCTTGGTGACTCCAATGGTAGGGATAGGCAATATTGAACCTCTGTTGCATTCCATTGCTGAAGTCTAAATCAGCTGGTTCTGTATTTAGCTGAAGGACTCAAGAATGTTATGCAAGTGGTGATGTCTCCTACCTCTGTCAAGACTCACAGTAAAATGTAGGATAGTCACTACATCCTTGTCTAATTGCCCTAACCCAATAACTAAATATATTATTTAGAGTTACTCCAAGTACCAGAAAAAAATGTTACTGACCAAAATCTTCACATGCATCATTACCAAGTTAACTGTTATCTGCATCTACTAAGACACCATTTGGTAACAGTGTGGCCTTTGTTCAGAAGAATTTAGTCTAGTTCAGAAATTTAGTGAATGTAATGGAATAATTCACACATGAAAGTTTTAACAGGCCCTACTGTGTGTATACTCAGAAATTTGTTTTAACAGGTCTTTGGGCAAAATAGCAAAAATGGCTACATCAACTATCTTCATTTCGTGTCATGAAAAAATGAAAATTGCACAGAATGTTTGTTCAGTTTTATGGTTTAATCAATTTGTTTAGTTTTCTGAGATCCATGCAGCTATGGTCTTTCACTTGCAGGGGAATCGATAGATGTATGATGAACCACCTGCATCTGCAGTGTCCATGCTGTGTGATTCATCAGGTTAATTTTGCAATTCAACTTTGACTAACTTTGAAAAATGTTTAACTTCTCATGCATATAGCTTTAAGTGATACATCATGGCTTCTGAATAGAGTTTCCGAAATGCTTTCTGGAAGCCAACAGATCATCTTTGTGTTAGCCTGTGTTAGAGGCATTATGTGTTGTCTCTAAGGTATTCTGTCCACTGGAGTTAGGTTTGTGGAGAAGGGTCACTGAAAATGTTCTCTGGCAGGCAGTGAGGACAAAATCTGACTCTTGCAAAAGCATCTGTCCCCTCCCCACCTCTCCAAACTATCTCCATTTCTGTTTGTGAAAACATTTAAAATGTATGAAGGCCTTGAGGTGACAGTTTCCTTCATGATCCTGTCAGTCCTCTCTGTATCATATCAAATTGTGTCACCAAACAGCAATACGGTAAAAAAAAGGCATTGATGTGTAAAACTGCACTTTCTATCTTTTATTAATTTTACATGGTATTGAAATGGCTTTGTGTTCTAAAACAATGATAGTTATATTTTATTCCTGATTCTGAAATCATGTTCAGTATTAGATTGTTCTGGGAGCAAGATGAGCATGCAAATAAATTTGTGCTTGTGTGAGTGTGTGTGTCTGCATATACAGTAGGTGTGAGGAGGGCATTCACTACATTTTGCACTTGTGTATTTAAGTACTCAAAATCAATAATAAAATTATCTCTTACCATTACATATATAGGATATAATCTCTCCATAGGTTTACTGTTACCAGTGTATTATGGTTTTCCAAACTTTGAAGTGTCATGTTGACCACACTATGAAGTTATAACTACATGGAAAACAAGACTTCTACCCAGTAGAAGTATGAAAAGAAGTATGAAACATTTAGTTTTAAAAGTTCTGTATGTTCTGTGATGTGAGGTTACATTTTTAAAAGCATAGAACCCTAAAGGATTCAGTCTTAATGCTGACTAAAGCTCACATTTTACAAATAAACACACTTGATTAAATTTGAGTACAGTCATATTCATATTCATTTATATTAATTTCTACATGAAAAATGTATATGAGGGGTGTAGTCATGACAAACTAGGTTGATACTGTAAAGATATATTTTTATGTCATACAAACAAGATAGCTTGCATGATCTGATATTGCTTAAGATGCATAACTTTGGTTATGTATTACAGGCTTTTTTATGACTTTGATAAGTTCTGTGGTCTTGTATGAAATCTTTTCTGTTTTGGGCAATGTATTGAAAAAGTTTGGTGCTGTAGAGCAGTGGCTCCCAATCTTTTTTGTACCCCCCACAGCCCTTTCAATATAGCTTAAGTACCCCCTCATCCACACCAAACCAGTATGATCCCAAATGTGTTCATTTAAACTGATATTAAGCTGAATATCATTAAGCTGGATATCATTATAATGATTCACTTTCAACCATAAGACCAATTATTGATACTGAGACTCACAAAGTAGATTCATCTCCCTTTAATGAGAGGCCTGAGCTTGTTTGTCTTTCAAAAGTTTTTACAGTTCTGGGGAAAGTGTGGCCATGGCTGTAATCAGGCTGTTCTCCACATTGAGTCTGTTCCTTTGCTTGGTTTTGATTTGGGTTAAAGCTAAGAAAGCCACTTCATACAAGTAGGTAGACCCAAAGGGTAAAAGTTCATTAGGTGCATATTACCCCAAATCAGGGTATTCCTTTTCCACATCACATGTGTCTTCCCTATAAGCTTCTTGCAAAACAAAATATACCCATTTATGTCAGACTCTTCTTTGTAAAGCACAAAGGCAATCAGTTGTGCCACCCTGCTAATATCTGTTGATTCGTCCAACTGCAACGCGAACTGATCTGCTTGTTTCAGTTTATCCACCACTTGGCCAATAATATTAAGGGACATGTCATCGATCTGACGGCAGACTGTATTATTTGATAATGGAACTGTTCTGATTGCATTGGCAGCTTTCTTATTAACCATCGTTTCTGCCAAAATTACGGCTGCGGGGAGAATTAGTTCCTCGGCGATGGAATGAGGTTTCTTTGACTTAAGCCAAGTAGTGACACAGCAAAAGAAGCCTCCATTGCTCTGGCCAACATACTTGTGGCTTTCTTCAGTTTGCTTTGTCTTGACTTGACAAGACAATTTTCATTGGGGTGTTTGGTGCTCAGGTGCCACTGTAGATGGGCTGGCTTCATGGAGCTGTTCGTTAGCACTTCACCACAGAAAAAACACAGTGGCTGTGGTGGGTCTGTGACCGTACAGTACATGTAAAGCCATACAAAACATACTGATCTTGGAACTGGCGATGTTTGGGCTTTGTCTCCTTTTTCTTTTTGAAGTTGAATTCATACTGTTACTGACACTTGGAGTGTTAGCAGCTGGACGTTTCAACCACTTATCCATTAGCTCTCTACTTTTGCTTGCTAGCTTTCACGTGCCGTGCAGTAACGCAGGGATGATTATTGTGATAATAGGCTACACTAGACATCAACATCTCACTGATTTAATCTATTTCTACTTTTATTTGTTCCTAATCACAATTATGTTGATTGAGAGTGAAACAGTATTTGACATTTTTTTTAAATTTGAAAATTAAATTAAATCCATAATCTTCCCACATACCCCCTGGTTACTGCTCATGTACCCCCTGGGGTACAAGTCCTCCCCTGCTGGGAATCACAGCTGTAGAGGACAGTAATCATGAGATTGTTAGGCTGATCATAGCTCAGGAGGCAAGGGATAGACCATATGTGGGTTAAAGGTTGCAGAAAATCCCAAACCAGTAAAATAGGTAAGTTGAGGCCCGGAGTCTAAAGGCAGGTGAAAATCCAAATTACCAGGAGATAGATTCAGTGTAAAGAGCCAAAGACACGATCCAAAAATCAAGATCAAGAGACAGGCCAAAATCCAGAAAATAAGCAAGAAGTCCAGGGCAAATACAGCAGAAGATGAGAAGGAGAGCTCAAGGTGTTGAAAACAATACTGAGCAAAGTTTGGACCAAGAGCAGGGTTAAAGTAGGTTTGGGGAGGGGAGTCATAGTGATGTAAAGACACTAGGCAAACAGGGATTGGCTAATGCTGTCTTCTTGATCTACGCCTCTTCTGAATGGATGAAGTACGGTAGGCAGCATAAGTTGAGGTGCCCTCTGGTTGTTGGATGCTGGGATTGTAACAGAGATAACAATGTTTTACACATTGAATACTGCCATTGGCAATAAAGAAGAAAGCTCAAATAAGGCATGTCCTCTCTGAGCTCTCTGAGATAAATAAAAAGCTGTTCTCTCCTCCTTTTTAAATGAACAGATCAGTTCTGATTAAAGAAGGACAGCAGCTCTGATTACAGCTGCACAGAATTTTTTTTGACTTTACCAGCAGTTCAACTGGCAGCCCCCAGCCCCAGCCAGCCTCCTGAATACCTCTTTTCTCACGGTACATCTTCTTTTAATGTGAGAAATGCACATGGATTTCATACAGTAATTTGCAAGTTCCAATAATGCACCCCTCAGCTAGACTGTACCGTACATAAGTGCATCTATAGTAGATTGTGATTGTAAGTTAGTCTGTTCAAGCAACTATGTTGTGAAAAATGTGTACTGTAGAGTGATCCAATGTGGTACAGTACACATAGAAATGGGAATATAAGGAGAATATTTCCATGGACAATGACAGTGCTCTCACTGAACAGCTTTGTGGAGCTGTACAAAATATAATTCCATGTTTACAACCTGTTGTGGTCACATTTGGGGGTCACATCCATCCTGTGTGGTAGCCTCTGGTTTTTATCATCGTTAATGTTCCCTATCACCGGATTTCACACTTTTACACTAGTTTACACTGGTCATGAAGTGCATTGAGATAATATATATACTTTTGTGTTTGTGGGAAGATATACTTAAAGAGGATACTCTAAAGCTTATCAGGTATCCTTCTAAGAATAAGGCACTTCAGTAGAAAAGGAGATTCCACATTATCCGCTAATTCAAGAGCTAGAGATAAGCCTGTGAATTTTTTCAAAATTGAGTTTTTAGGCCCTAGATTTAACAATGTAGTAGTTTAAATCCTTATTTCTTCCTGTGGTTTGAATATACTGTATGACACTTGATTTGTAAGGCCTGTGTGGTCACCTTACTCTCTTTATAAAAAGTAAAATAGTAAAGTAAAAGATTTGTACAAAGTAAAAAAGTTGCAAAATAAAAAAGATTTGAGATTAAGGTGAACACACAGTGGGAAGGGAGTTGTCACGGATGTCGGAAAGTTATGCCTTGGAATGGCAGGAGAGCGAAAAAAGACCCTATGCATAATGGCGAGACGGCAGGGGGTTAACCCTGGCTCAGCTGGTCAGACAATGTCAAGTAGAAACTTATGCCTTTAGGCCGCGGAAGAGACGACCTGGTTCTAGGCAGGTCTCAAGACATCCGAACCCTCAATGCTGAGCCAGGAGGAAAGCATGACCCGGAAATATATACGTAGCCCCAGACAAAGACACACTGGAAGGACAAGCAAAGCACAGGAAACTAGGGACAGGACAGAGTAGGATCGCCTTCTAGCTGTAGAAGGCGTAATAGTAGTATTATTTTTCACAATGTGAAGCGCCAGTGTATTTGGGGTCATATCTCTGCTTCATGCTAAGTTTACTTCATTGACTTGATTTTGGTTAATTGGTTACAATAATGTAATAATATGAGTACAAAATAATAGGTTTTCACATTTCCCCTGTAACTTTAAGTTCACAATTCAAGACAGTTGAACTGATGTGGACGTGGCTTTAAATTTTCTTGAAGTTCTGGAGGTTTGTATTTCCTATAGTTTTTTCTTAATTGTGTTTTAAAGAAGTTCCTCTCAAGATGTTCTTTGTATGCTTTTTTATTCTCCATAAAGGTCTCACTCCGTCTATCAATGGGATTTTTCACAAGTAACTCTTGTCTCCATGGCAACTGTTGCTTCTCCCCAACAGTAATTTATGTACAAAAAATAGACCCAATGCATGCACACTCATACACTTACACAGAATTTAAATGTGTTGTTTTTTTATGGTGAATATAGGGCAGCCTTCTGTTTATTACAATTAATTTATTTCTCACAATTTGAATAGGGATGCAACAAATGTGTCCTAATGAATTCCATCAGTAAGAAAAACATTAATTTATTTCAACCAGAATGCTTTTATTAAATATTATTTGTTAGGGAACTAGAGTGAATTAGAACAAGGAAAAAAAGACTTCAGAATAGATCAAATTATCTGTTCATCTCTGTTAAATCTATTAAGCAGTGGTTTAATTTTAAACTGAATACATCTACAGTTATAATACACTTCAATATTTTTACCATTGTATCATTTACAGAGTTGTGTTAAGCCACAGTGTGTTTGTGAGCCCTTTCAAATTGTTTACTTTTGAGGGTTGAGAATTGACACTGTTGTAACAGAAGAAATAAGGTTCTTGATCCCGAGATGAAGTAAAACAGATGAGTTTATTGCATGCAAGGAACAATAAAGCCGAAGTCTTGTTTCCCGCAAAAAACAACAAAACCGAAGTATTGTTCCCCGTACTGTTACAAACTTTTGGGTTATATAGTGTTTTCTTCTCCGTTTCTGACGTCACTCGGTCTGATGGTAAAGAGGGGGGTTCATGGTATTTGGCCAGTTTACGATGTTCTGGACAAATGGTCAGTTTAACATTACACCCAGGGGGGTTCCTAGCTTGCATCTGCAATCCTTATCAGTTAACCCCCTTTCCTGCTATAAACCCCAGCTTGTGACTTAGAAGTCTAAACCCCCTACAGAAAGGATTAAATTCAAACCCCCGTCTTCACATCTTTCTTCATTCCCCCCTTATAAAATATGGCATACGTCAGTGTAGCCTATTTTTATACAGATGCAGCCATTCAAAATGGGTGAGGTATTTCACGGCATACCGCGACACGCCCACCGGGGTATCACGCGGTATCACGTGTCACGTGACTAGCTATCCGGCGTCGCCTTGTAAAACCGCCAGGGGGAGCTTAACCTCTCATGTACAGCATTCGAGCCTTTAATTTTGAACTGTGTATTACAGCATGTTAATCATCAGTCATTCAAATGTTGGTATATTTTATGAAAGCAAGATTGCTCAGTTGGACAAAAGTACACAACCTACCTTTATCAGAAATATTTATGCATCAAAGCCTTTACTGAAGATATTACTAATAGTATTAATAATGGATGACTTTGGACAAGCTGTATACTCAAAGTATAATTTCTTTAGCACATTTGTACAAGCACTTGGAATCTGTCCAAGCCATACTTTGTCAGGCATTTTGTTTTACTTCAACGGGGCATAAAAACTTCCTTGCTTTTAACAGGGCGTGTACTGCGGCAGAGCTATGTAGGGCTGTTTCGCCTGCTTGAGCATGCGAGTTCTCTTGTAGCCTACTGGTCTAGGTGCGTGACTACCAACTGACAGGTTGGGTGTTTGAATCCAGCTGGTGCTGTACTTTTCATTTTTATTTATTTATTTTTTAATCGCGTAACATAAACATATTACCGTATGCAAACTGTACTGTATACAGTGTGTATATGTATATTTAATGTCTTAACTGTGCCCGTTTAATTGAATTTAAAAAAAATATTTAACACGAACATTAAGCTGCTTACATCTTCCGCCTGAGAACAGTCACCCGTTGCTACCCAACGCAGAATGGTGATTGGCTGACACCATCTGACACCCCTCTGATTGGAGAAAAAAGACGTGCTGGTGTGCTATACCAGGAAGAGGATTTCTTTCTATTCAAAACGTGTATTTTAAAAGTTTAAGAAGTAAAAACCTTACAGCGTACACAGATTTCTAAACTGATCAGGATCGTTATCTTTGTCTCATGCATAATAATGTTCACCGCTCTGTCCAGCAAATTAATAATAAACTTTATTTTATATAGCGTTTTAAACGAATAAGTAATTAGATTGCTCATAAACCTAATCACTTGCTTTTTCTTTTTATTTAGGCTCAGATTTCAACTATAGATCGTATTATTAATAACCATAATAACAACCAACCAACAAAAACAACCATATAAACATAATGGTGGTGCTGGACCTTCCAGTTTTATTTATTTATTTTTTAATCGCGTAACATAAACATATTACCGTATGCAAACTGTACTGTATACAATATGTATATGTATATTTAATGTCTTAACTTTGCCCGTTTAAGTATTGAATATTCATATCTAATTTTACCACTGAAGGGAAATCTTAACATAAACATACAGTATATGGCTGGTCTCGGTACTTTAAAGAAAAAAATACGCACCAGTATTCCATTTCTCCCTAAACATTGTAAGCTTCGAATGAAACCACTAAATACATAAATATAGGAATCTTAAGATTTGTTTTATTTAATGTTGGTAGCAGGATGAACTGTCAGAGTGTATATTTTGTCGCAAAGTGAAAAAGGTATTTAGAAATGAGTTATTTCAAGATGAAAAAGAAAACATACACGAAACATGGTTTCATTACGACCAGAATCGGTCTTGAGATATTTTTAACTTGATTTACAGTATTTGAGAGGTATGTCTTAACACCGATACTACAGTGCTTAAGTACTGCTCACGTATATGTTTCTAGGTTTATATTATGCATTTCATACGGTCAAATTACTTTTGAGCAACTAATAAGAAGCGCTAAACGGTATGCGTTTTAGTTTCGTTTTGTGCTGGAACCCGTGGATTGATTAGAGATATCAAGTACATACAAGTCATTTTTTTAATGTTGTAGTTCGTCTTGAAAAAATGTTACGAGTACATCATCTATCAACAATTACACAGGTTCTGTTTCCATATTGCGGATTTTGGTTAGGTACAGTATTATCAAATCCAGTGGCGCTGTGTGTTACTTTACTGAGTCCCAATCTGTGATTGAAACCTGTAAAACCGGTTTAATTCGTCACAGCCAGCACTCTTCAGGTGTGAGGGTCTTCTGCTCAGAATGAAACGCTAAAATGTTTGTGTATATTCTAATGGTAGTGGGGGCAGGGTGTGTGGGAACAGGTTTGTTCTTCACACCTGAAACATTTTCTCTGAAAGGATTTTCTTCGAAGTTTAACCGATCTTGTTACAGCATGTTACAGTTTACTATTATTAACCATATTAATTTTAAGTGCTTAATGTAAAATCTTGTAAAAATATATTTTCATTGTTCAAATATACATTAATATACATTAAGTCTGACTATCATATAATAAGTTAAATACAAAACTAAAGAAAAAATAGGGTTAAATATAATTCAAAATATTTTGCTAACAATGTTAACTGTTTATGAATAATAAAATGTATTAACTAAGGAGTAGGATGGCACAGTTGTTAGTATGTTTTTTGTTTTGTTTCTTTTTCATAAATACAACAGTAGTACCTGATGTCTCAGTGGCTTTCAAAATTAAATTATGCATGCAAACCTGTGAACTAGAAAGATAACTAAGATTTTAATACTAATTAAATGACCGCGGGCACTTCCCACCCCCCCTACATTCTCAGAGTAGAACAGACTAACCTTCTAATGAAAGACGGTCCACCCCCCACGGACAGGAAAAGTGCCCACAGGCACTTAAACTTAATATGGTCAGTAACGGTAAACAGTAACATGGTAAGAAGGAGCACGTACAAACGTTTTCGAAATAACCACATGTAAGACTCTGATCCTAAAAATGTTTAGGGAGAAAGTGGAATACTGGTGTGCTTCCAGAAGAATCAGTATGGCTCAGAGATTAAATAAAACTTCACAGACATTAACGAAGAGCATAACGCGTGTACTGTATACTCTGCAAGTACAACCCAACTCTCTGCAGGAGTGCTGGCTGTGACGAATTGAACCGGTTTCCCGGGTATTTTCAAAGTAGGAGGCGAGATTTCCAGCGAAAGACACCCCCCCCCCCCCCCTCAAAAACCCAGTAAATACAGTACTTACTAGTTAAAGGCTAGGCTCCCGACTACGGCGAAAGGAACCCTTCTTTCATTAGAAGACAATGAACATATTTTAGCCCTGAATGAATTAATAGCAAACATGGTTTACATAAAAGACATTTTTCCAAGAAAGTTTAGCCTTTGTCACTAATGAAACCACTAAATAAAGACATAAATAGAAAAATCTTAAGATTTTTAAAATACATGACTTTGCTAAAATTTATTTGAAAATAAAAACAATTACAACCGCCAGGGGAGAGAGAGAACAGGGGAGGGATGTTGGTTTTGCATAAGGGGCGGGGCTATGGAAAGTAGGTATGTTTGGGAATGTGTAGTTACATGTTCTGGCTGTTTGTGAATTATCGTTGTTGAGTATGGAGTGTTGAGGTATTGATTTTGTGTAATGCTTTATGTTGAAAATTGAGGTGGATTTTGTTTATGATAAACAGGATAAACTGGGATGGGAGGAAGGTTTGGTTTTGCATAAGGGGCGGGATTATGATAATTGGAGGACTTTGCGAGTGTAAAATGGTTTGATTATTTGATTTTGTATTGTGGTTGTTATCTATGTTTTTGGTTGGTATTATGTTTATATGGTTGTTTTTGTTGGTTGGTTGTTATTATGGTTATTAATAATACGATCTATAGTTGAAATCTGAGCCTAAATAAAAAGAAAAAGCAAGTGATTAGGTTAATGAGCAATCTAATTACTTATTCGTTTAAAAAGCTATATAAAATAAAGTTTATTATTAATTTGCTGGACAGAGCGGTGAACATTATTATGCATGAGACAAAGATAACGATCCTGATCAGTTTAGAAATCTGTGTACGCTGTAAGGTTTTTACTTCTTAAACTTTTAAAATACACGTTTTGAATACAAAGAAATCCTCTTCCTGGTATAGCACACCAGCACGTCTTTTTTCTCCAATCAGAGGGGTGTCAGATGGTGTCAGCCAATCACCATTCTGCGTTGGGTAGCAACGGGTGACTGTTCTCAGGCGGAAGATGTAAGCAGCTTAATGTTCGTGTTAAATATTTTTTTTAAATTCAATTAAACGGGCACAGTTAAGACATTAAATATACATATACATACTGTATACAGTACAGTTTGCATACGGTAATATGTTTATGTTACGCGATTAAAAAATAAATAAATAAAAATGAAAAGTACAGCACCAGCTGGATTCGAACACCCAACCTGTCAGATGGTAGTCACGCACCTAGACCAGTAGGCTACAAGAGAGCTCGCATGATCAGGCAGGCGAAACAGCCCTACATAGCTCTGCCGCAGTACACGGATATAATCATACCGTTATTAAATTCTTGAGATACGCGATTCCATATTATATTCCCTTTTAGTCAAATTCTAAAAGTATGCTTGTTGACTCCGGTATCACGTTAGTTAAAGACTTCGAAGCTTACAATGTTTAGGGAGAAATGGAATACTGGTGTGTATTTTTTTCTTTAAAGTACCAAGACCAGCTATATACTGTATGTTTACGTTCCAAAATTAATATCGTTTATGGCCTTCACACGCGTTGCAGTATGCTCCTATTCTTTTTATGCTCAGCTACTAAGATTTCCCTTCAGTGGTAAAATTCAATATCTACAACGGGCACAGTAAAGACGTTTACAGTAAGTCTTTCTACGACAGTCCAACGGACCACGAGTGCCCCTGTCGGTCAACCAATCACGCACCGCGGTATCGCGTGTCATCTTACCTGCGGTACGTGTCTGTACCGCTCACTTTGAATGGCTGCATCTGTACATACAATGTCAGGGCAGATCTTTCCTTTCTTGGCGAACAGGTATGTATTGCCATGACATTGTACGTTCCACGGTTATAGCAAGATGTGATACATGTTTTTGTGCACGTGATGATTACAATTATACATATAAACAATACTATTCCTACAAATAAACACTGTAAAAAGGTTCCACCCCAGGCCCCAAACACAGACTTTACCCAAGACCCAATTCCCCAATTTTCAGTATAATAGTCCTGATATTTCTGTCCCTCATTGTAAATGTGTTGGGCCAGATCTGAGATGTGCTCAGAATTATCAGGAATATATGTGCAGCATTCAGTGCCAATTACTGCACAAGTTCCTCCTTGGGCCGCCAGTACATAATCTAAAGCTAGTCGGTTCTGCATGGCCACTGTTCTGAGGGCTACCATCTCATCATTAACAGCCTTCAGACTAGATGAGGTAGAATTTGCTAATTCTTCTAAAGTCGAGGCCATTTGAATTAATTCTCGACTCAGAAAGTTCATGCCGGCTTGTGGAAATTTATACCTAAATAATATTCCCAATCAGCCAATTTTCTTTGTGGTCTGTGGTTAGGTCCGAAGGGGCTGTGGGTTTGAACACGGATATGAGGAACCACATATCCTAAATAACATGAGCCAGACCACTGGGCTGGCAACCATGGGTAGGCTCGTTTTCCACAAATGAAATATGTTCCGTTTGGCGCTCCCCATGCCTCTGAAAATAAGAAGCTTATACCGAATTGTGGGGTGTGCCGATCCCATCCTGGAATTTGGAAGGTAGAGGTGGATATATTTGCAGCGATGGTAAGGTTGCAACTACTCCATCCAACCAAGTGCAGACCATTAGTGTGCTGAAAACATATGTTTCCCTCACGTTCCTTATTTAGAGTCAGGTATGGTGGTGAATGGCTTCTGTTATATTTAGGAGCGTAAGAGCCTGTGAAACTCGTGGGCTCTAAGCCTCGCTCCTGTAGATATTGTAATGTTGTGCAGGTTAAAGTCGTGTTATGGCAACCCCCATAGTTTGTCATATTAAAATCTCCTAAATTATCCCTCCAAATGATCATGCCTATGACTTCCTCGAGACGCCAAGGAATGGCCCCCATAGGAAGTCCTCCCTGTACATATTTGGGTAATGCGGCACACACCCAGCAGGCACTTTGGTTGGTTTTCTTAGCTGTCAGATAGGAGAGGCCTAAAAAGGAATTAATTCCATGTTCTCCTTTGTGGGAGAGATGATCATTAATCCCTGCGGAACATAGTCCTACAGCAACAATTATCTTTATTGACAGAAATGATTTCATTCTGAGTCTGTAAATGGGGATGAGGCTCGTCGGCAGTGTGACGCGTGGATCCAGCGATCTTTTCCTTCCACTCGAACCGCAGACTCGGTTGTCAACAGGATCTGGTAGGGTCCGTCCCACCTGGGCTGGAGAACCTGTGAAGGAAATTTCCTGATCCACACCCACTCTCCTGGGATGAGGTCGTGCCCTCCTTCAGGTGGTGGTCCCCACGCCCCCAGGACCTGCTCGCGGGCTCCTTGGGTGACCTCTGTCAGCAACTTGCAATAATGTAACAGAGAATCAGTTAGTATACTCAAGCATACTCTGTCATGTCCTGGAGAGTCACTCAGTCTCATGGGATGCCCCGTGATCACCTCAAACGGGCTCAGCCCCATTATTCGATTTGTCCCAGCCCGGATGCTGCACAGTACGGCGGGCAATGCATCCACCCAGGGGATCCCTCCCAGGTGGTACTTTGTCAATTTAGCTTTCAAAGTCCGGTTCACCCGTTCCACCATGCCGGAGGACTGCGGGTGATGAGGGCAATGCAGGTCCCATTTGATCCCTAGTAGGTCTGCCACCACCTGACACACTTTTCCAGTGCTCCCGAGGCTTTTTGGCACTCTCCACAGCATTGTACCACATCAGCTGCGAAGGGTGTGAAGCCTGTGCCCACCCAGCTCTGAGCAAAGCGTCGAGTCATTTGGCTAACACCTGGGTGCCCTGTGGAGTGTATTTGCTGTGCCAGGTAGGGCATTAGTTGCTTGGGACAGGCGGGTCTGCCTGTACGCTGGCACCTCCAGGTCCCATCCTTCTGCAGCCCCACATTGCGTTCCATCCAGGTCCATTTCTCAATCCTTGGGGCCTGGGCCTGGAGCTCGCTGAGCTGTTCCGTCCGGAGTGCCTGTATGTTCACTGTGCAAACTGAAATAATCTGAAGAGGTTTTTCTATAGCCCACTCCTTCCATTGCCCCAGGGCAGCTTGACGTGCTGTCCAGTCTGCCAGCTTATTGCCCCTGGCCTCGGGAGTGTCCTCTCTGCTGTGGCCCTTACATTTGACTACAGCTACCTGCTTTGGGAGTTGGAGAGCCGCAAGCAGCTCAGACACCAGATCTGCATTCTTTACCGGAGTGCCAGCAGAGGTTAAAAAATCCCTATTACTCCATAACCTTCCAAAGTCATGGCATACTCCAAATGCGTATCGTGAGTCTGTGTATATTGTGGTGGTCTTGCCTTTTGCTAATTTACAGGCTTCCACCAAAGCTTTCAGTTCAGCTCGCTCATTGGGCTCATTGCCCAAACATCACAGCTGTGTTCTAACATATAGGCTTCTGATGGGTCAGGTAATAATGTGGCTGGATTTAGAGCTCCTTCACGTTCAATGGTAATATTTGGAGCCTCTTACAAGACCTGCCACTTGCTCCATCGTATCGCATTAACCTGACTGACCCGATTCAGGGACATGAGGGTGTGTACCGCATGTGGGCATCGAACAATCAGTTGTTGATCTAGCACTATGTTATTGACTGCCTGTACTGCTAGACAGATGGCCTGAACGGCTCGTAGACATGGACCCCAGCCCCTGGCTACCTCGTCCAAGGATCCAGAGTAATACCCTACCGGGCGGTACCTACCCCCATGTTCCTGTGTTAGTACAGCTGTCCAAAATCCATTCTTTTCACTTACGTAGAGGTAGAATGGTTGATCTGTCTGATGAAACCCCAATGCAGGAGCCTGTAACAGAGCTTGTTTTAAATCATTAAAAGCATGTTCAGCTTCAGGACTCCAAGCAATAGGATCAAGGGACCTCCCTCCCCCCTTTAATAGGTCTGTAAGTGGTTTGGCCCTTTCAGAAAAAGCATCAACCCAATTTCTATTGAAATTGCACAGACCCAGAAATGATCGGAGCTCTCTCACCGTATTGGGACTAGGGTGTGTTCGGATTGCCTGGGCCCGATATTCTGTCAATTCCCTTTTTCCCTGACTAATCTTCTGTCCCAAGTAAATTACGGTGTCTAGGCATAACTGTGCTTTGCTATAACTAGCCTTGTGTCCTTTTTTAACCAAATGGTCGAGAATAATTTAGAGGTTCTTCTTGTGGGTTTCCTCGTCAGGAGACGCGATTAAAATATCATCCACATATTGGATAACGACGGAGGACACTTGAGGCAGCTCCCGGAGATGCCTCCGAAGTGCCATGTGATACACGGTGGGGCTGTTATGAAACCCCTGTGGTTACCTGGTCCAAGTATATTGTTCTCCATCTACAACAAAAGCGAACCAATCTTGTACCTCTGGGTGTAGAGGAACAGACCAGAACCCATTAGCCATGTCAATTACTGAAAACACCTAGTGCTCAGGGGTCAGTAGTTGAAAAATAGCAGAGGGGTCTGCTACCAAGGGGGTGAGACAGTTGATGTGTTGATTAGCTTTTGAGTAATCAACTGTGAATCGCCATGCTCCGCTGGCTTTCTTTACGGGCCATATTGGACTGTTGCTTGTACTATGTGTTTTTCGTACAATGCCTTGAGTCAATAGTTTTTGTATTACTGGTCGAACCCCTTCCTCCGCCTCTTTGTTGATTTATATGGCTTTGTGTATGGCGGGGATTTCCCAGTAAATGTGGCGGGTTCCATATCCAGAAGCCCGCATTCATCCTTATCCATAGTCCAAATTGAATGCCCTTTTAGTTCGTCTTTTTGGAGGGACCAGATGTTTACCTCCACCCTCTCCTCATGTACGGTTAATGTAACCCCTTGTAGGTATTTCAGAGCATCCCAACCCAACAGATCTGGGGTAGATCCTACCCACATGACAGCGTTAAATGTTACCTCCCCATCTCCTAGTCTAATCTTGAGTTTTTGAGTTTCTCTGAGTGTTATTCGATTGCCCCCTACACCAGTGGCCTCCAGCTCCCTCCCTGTGAACATGACACCACACCGTAAGGCTGACTGTTCAGATAAACAAGATAATTGAGCCCCAGTGTCCCATAAAAGTGACATTTGAATCCCATTAATCGTGCATTGTAATTTGAGCTCTTTTTCACTCAGTTCCTGAGATAGGCGTAGGGAGGCCACTAGGGGGAGTCCTAGTTTAAAAGATCCCTGATAGCGCGTTTGTCTGCTTCGCTCAAATCCTGTAATTGTGACAACAGGTTTTTTTGCCCCTCTCGATTCGAGGGATTGAAAGGGGGATCTCGGTATCTTCCAATCCTGCCTTCACTGGCTAATCGCTTTTTGCAATTCTTTTGCCAATGTCCGAAATTTTTACAATAATGGCACCGAGTTGTAATTTCGCCTTTTGGATTTAGTCGGGTGTCAGGGCCAGCTCCACCCTTCAGTATGGGGGGTGTCCACCCTGTTTGTATTGCCCGCACCTTAGCATACATATTTCTCTTGATTTGCCGTGCCATTTTAACTATTTCCTCAAATTGTTTGGTCGTATCTTGCCCTATTTCGGGCTCTTTTAACTGAAGGGCTTTGGCTATATCAGGCTTAAGACCGCCCAAATAAATTTGTTTAATCACAGCAGAGGCGTCGCTATTCACATCATCTTCGTCACTTAGTCCTGAGCATTCCAGCCAGAGTGTGACGAAGCGGTCAGTGAAGTCAGCCACATCCTCGCTTTCTTTTTGCTGACACGCAGATATCTTTTTCCAATCTGTCTTTGGTGGATAATTTTGTTTAAGCCATCGCCAAACCCATTCCCATCGCCCTCCCCTGCCGTTATCCTCACACAATTGTTTAAGTTCTCCGACACGCTTTTCCCCTGTCCTTCTGAGGATAATAGCGGCAGTCAGGGGGGAGATACCATAAGTATCTTTTAATTCCTGAAGCGCACTCCAGGTTCGCTGCATCCCTAATTTTGGGTGCGGTACTTCTCTAGCCCACCGGTCAATATCCTCCGGTTTTGGATTTGATCGTGTTGGGGGTTCAGGGAAGGTAGGTGCGAGAACGGACCCCCTCGGCGGGGTGCGAGACGGAGTTAGAGTGGCGCTGTCATCAACGGCGCCAGCCCCTGCTACATCAAGTCCTTTCCCGCTTCGAGTGAGAGTACAGATCTGCGGGCGCCCTCCCTCTAACAAGGGAGACCCTGATCCGTCTTTATCACACTCATACCAAGTGTTATCCCAATCAGACCCCTCATCTCCATATGGCCACTGTGGGAATTGATCCCAATTATTTTCGTTTCCTGCCTGTTTGTTCCCCTGTGGGAGAGCAGGATATAACTTAGTCGCCGGCTGTAGCACATTAACCAGTGCAGTGTGACCAGGAGTTAATTCCTTCTTTAGTTTCTCATTCTCCTGTACTGCCTCTTTTAGCTTTTTTTCTAGTACCTCTTTTGCCGCGAATAAATTATCTTTCCTCTCATTTAACACTTTTATTTTTTCTGTGAACTCCTTCTCTTTTTTATCCCATTCTGATTTCTCCTTCATGCTAATCTGCCACCTCAGGTGTCGGCCGATCACCAGGGCTGCAGCTAAATCTTTGTTTTTGTTCCAATGTTCATACGCTTTTTTACAGGCATCTTCACCCCAAACTCCTTCTGACAGACTCAGCTTCTTCCTATATTTCTCTTCCCTTTCAGTCAATTTACACTTTTCCGATATGTAATCAGATACTTCCACCACTTTCTCAAACACCCAATTAGCACACATGTTTGGTTTCTTTAAGATTTACTTTTGTCGTGTGTGAGGTAACAGCTCATTCGGTAGGGGGATGTTTTCACTTGGAAAAACCTGTGCATTACTGCACTCATTCAGCTAAGGGCGTCTGTTACCTCCAGATCTAAATGCCTCTCCGAGACTTTAGAGAGGACTTACACCGCACTGTTCACAGGTAAGAAACGAGACCTCAAAAACCCCCTTTCTTGATCAGTAATTCACCATCCCCAGAAAGCCAGCATCGCTGCTTTTGCCCCGGGGTGGACTTACGCACTGAGCTCAATCAGGGCGATTCTTGGGTCTCAACGTCCTTTAAATCCTGCTACTTAATGCTTTGCTCTTTTATTATGAGGTGTGTTTATGTTAGTGTCGTGCGTGTGTATATGTTTTTCACAAACAAGGAAAACACCAAAAACATACATACATACATATCTCTTCTACTCCTGTTTCCTTTTAAAACAAAAAACCACGCCATACCAATCCGTGCACGATCAAGGCGTAGCTAATCTCAGGACCCCGGGCGCAATTAAGGCCCACACCAATCCTGGATTATACGTGCATTTAATGTAACACTCAGCTCCAGAACCCCGGGTGCAATTAAGGCCCACACCGATCCTGAGCCTCAGAACTCCGGGCGCAATTAAGGCCCATACCAGTCCTGAATTACGTGCATTTAATGCACCACTCAGCTCCAGAACCCCGGGCGCAATTAAGGCCCACACCGATCCTGAGCCACAGAACTCCGGGCGCAATTAAGGCCCAAACCAGTTCTGACCTTCTGACCGCCATACCAATCCGTGCACGATCAAGGCGTAGCTAATCTCAGGACCCCGGGCGCAATTAAGGCCCACACCAATCCTGGATTATACGTGCATTTAATGTAACACTCAGCTCCAGAACCCCGGGTGCAATTAAGGCCCACACCGATCCTGAGCCTCAGAACTCCGGGCGCAATTAAGGCCCATACCAGTCCTGAATTACGTGCATTTAATGCACCACTCAGCTCCAGAACCCCGGGCGCAATTAAGGCCCACACCGATCCTGAGCCACAGAACTCCGGGCGCAATTAAGGCCCAAACCAGTTCTGACCTTCAGAACTCCGGGCGCAATTAAGGCCCACACCAGTCCTGAACTTCACGGTAAGGGTCCAAAACCCGTTCAAAAACTCCACGCGCAATTAAGGCATACACCAGCTTCGAACGCCTGTACACAATACCGCGGAACCCCTGCCAGACCAAATTCTGGGCTTACAGCAAACAACCCATTACATACACCGGTGTCTTCTCCGGGCCAGAGGAATTCAGAAACTCACGTTTACTCCGTCATCTTTTTAAATAAAAGAGGAGTCCTTACCTCTTAGTTATGTGCGCGCTGACCGTCTCTCCTGCCGATGGGAAGTTCTGTGCCTTCTGGAGCATCCACCGACTACGCCAAATTTGTTGTAACAGAAGAAATAAGGTTCTTGATCCCGAGATGAAGTAAAACAGATGAGTTTATTGCATGCAAGGAACAATAAAGCCGAAGTCTTGTTTCCCGCAAAAAACAACAAAACCGAAGTATTGTTCCCCGTACTGTTACAAACTTTTGGGTTATATAGTGTTTTCTTCTCCGTTTCTGACGTCACTCGGTCTGATGGTAAAGAGGGGGGTTCATGGTATTTGGCCAGTTTACGATGTTCTGGACAAATGGTCAGTTTAACATTACACCCAGGGGGGGTTCCTAGCTTGCATCTGCAATCCTTATCAGTTAACCCCCTTTCCTGCCATAAACCCCAGCCTGTGACTTAGAAGTCTAAACCCCCTACAGAAAGGATTAAATTCAAACCCCCGTCTTCACATCTTTCTTCAACACTGAAGAGTGAAATTTCTTTTGTTGTAGAAGATGCACTGAACAGATGTGTTTTTATGGTAATCTCACAAAGAGTACCTTGATAAACTAATTCCTCACTTCTCCACCTCATCTGCTGTGTAGTGGAGCTGCTGGAACAGAATAGCAGCTGTACATCACCCAGGAGGCTGCGGCAATTCGTTGGTGGTTGAAGTTAGTATGATCCTGCATGTAAAACTCGTTGGGATCCTTCTGGATAAAATCTGTTATACAAAATGCAAAGAATTACGATTATTGTATGTTGATGACAATTTACAGTGGTACTGATTAATTTATTTTCTGTGGATTTTCCATAGGACTTACAAAGTGTTTCTTCCTTTAATGGACTTTTCCTATCTTTTTTGCTGATAGTTGACAATGATAGTTGACAATGAAAGTTGACTACAGCATCAAAATACAACATCTTTTTAAAAATGTAATACAGTCTCAATTGTCCCTTTTGTTGTGGAGTGTGATGTCCTTATTGTTCCTAAATTAATGTAATTATTATTATGTTGTTATTACAGTGCATTAGTATGTTAATTTTGGGATTAGAGCTAGAGCCTTGTTATACATTTTTGTGTGTGTTTCTTCACCAGTATCAGATTACTCATGAAACAATGCTAATTCTTCAATTGACAATATGTCTCTATTTGTTATGTTTCTGCCATCAGAAATAAACATTCAGTCCACGCATCAAAATTCTCCTAGAAATGTAAAAAGTATTATACTTTATTTTTTTATTTTATTGATTTTTTTCTCTAGAGAGAAGACTATATTATATCAATACAAAAAGTATGTCTTTTGAATTGTGACTGGACAAAGTTTTTCTTTATTTCTTTTTGATTTATTTTATTATTTGTCCCTTCGCCATTGTCATCTTAGAAATTAACTCTAAAAATAAGACAAGCTCTTTCTGTTCATCTATCTAAACATCATTCTAATGTATTCAGACCCTAACATTTAATGATACCAGTTAATCAGATATCTCTAATTGTGTTTACTACTGCTTAGTGTACATTAATTCTGAAATTGGTACCATTATTAGACCGGCCTTTATTTTGTCAGAGGGTTCCAACCATAGCTCTAGCGCAGTAATTAACAGTCTTGATTTGAAATGTGTGTTAAATCTATTAGCATACACGCAGAGAAGAAGGCAGATGGCTGGAACAGATTTGCCCTCTTGGTGTCTTTCTTTCATGTGCTGTTATGCTGCTGCTCCTTAAAAACAAAAGCCGGGAGGAAGAAACAAATAATAGTATTACTGTACTCAATCAAAATGAAGAAAAACAGGGAGAAAAAAATATTTTTCTGAAGATTTCCTTTGCTATAATAACTGGAAAAGAGTCATCCAAGTGATTTGTGCTAAAATGGATTCCTGTAGCAGGATTAAAGTAATGGAGAGCAGCCCTTGAACTACAATGACCAGTGATAGTGTACAGTATCTTGCATTGCAGATCTATTCACCTCATTAAAAAAAAAGTTTAACTGTATTCCTCACTACAAAACTAATGAAAAAAGCTCAGAAATCATGCCCTTATTACTTTTTCTTGTGCTGATTTTTGATTAAATAATTCAAAGAATAGGCAAATTTTAGTTATTAAGAATTTAATAATTCAGTGTTGCATTTTAAATTCCCCAGGGTGTGTATAATGAAAGAAAGATGTGGCAAACCAGACAAGCTGCTTGAGTACAAGGAGTACTCAAGGAGTTCTTGTGCTCAGGAGTACAAGGAGTTCTTGTGCTCAGGAGTACAAGAATTTTCTTTATTAATCAGAACAGCATGATTTTGATTTACTCCTTAGTCAACAGAACACATTCTGTATCATCATTTTTCTGAAAGAGAAAGACACCATCATAGGCTGGACTTTTCAACAGTTCAGTTCCTGACTCATTGTGGTTCACATATGTTTTCCTGTCTGTGAGACATTTTTTTGCATTTTTGTATTTTGTGTCTGCTTTGGCAGTTCTTATAGTCATGTCAATCAAACCACATTAGAATTTGAATTCGAGAAAGAGTGAGCAGGCATACTAGGTTGGCATATTTAGGTCAAGCATATTCAGCAGTTAGACTTCAAATATATTTTCGATTTTTGTTTATGTAACTACAGTAAGAGTCATGCAAATATTGTTGTCTCTCTGTGATATTTGGAGATACTAGCAAACAGAGTAGTTATGCAGTATATTTTGTATTCATTATACTGTGTTCTCGTTAATTTACACACTGCAAACATGTTTAATGATTACATCTTAATAGGAAACATTCCATCTGCATGTTGTGGTGCAATAACATGCCGCTACATATTAATAACTGCCCACTGGCGCAGACTCCCTGGCACTCAAAAGAGTGGTACAATGCTTTTGCCCAGTGCCATGAACAGAATGAAAAGATTCAATTCATACAAATGATATGTGGTATGGGTGCCCCAGGTTGTGGTCTCTGGATAGGGCATCACACAGAGCTGGCTGTTGCCAGATTAATATCTGGAGGGCCAATTAAATCCCATCTGGTACCATCTGTCCTTTTCATTTCTTTTTAAACACCCTAGGATGGAAATGTCTTATTGGAATACTATTTGAGGTGTGTATGTTTAGTAGATGGACATGTGCTTCATTGTTGAGTACTGTATGTTTTGGTTTTAGTTAAATGCGCTGTATTAGTATCTGTTTTCCCCTCATTAATCTCTTTGTTTTGTTATCTAGTTGTACTACATAGCAAATCTGTATTGGTTCTACTGTACCACCCTGCTGTTGATTCTGCTGTTCCATTGATTTTACTTTCTGTGTTTTAATTCTTCAATTCTTCTTACTTTTTCTTTCTCTCCAATAAGTCGGTGCTGTCATGTGGTTCAATTTCTAAAGAATAGTGTGACATACAGTGTGCAAATAATATACATAGTACATAACTTTGATTTAATTTAATAAACTTAAACACAATGTAGGTCTTAATATCTGGAATTACTCCACATTTTATATTTTGCTTACTGTTTCATAGAAACATTGAGTGCATCACTAACATACTATAGTTTAATAGTCTCCTAATGTGTGGAAAACTCTCATGTAAATAGTGTTAGGACTATAATAAATTGTTCATTAAAAACACACTATTGTTGGTCAGGTGCAGTATATGGCTAGATTGGAAGAGAAAGAGGTGCAATAATACAGTATGTTTATTACCTATTTAATAAACCTTACTGGATGTTCTTTTGCTATTTTCCATTTTCTCTGCCTCTTGAGTGCAAGTGTACTGCCTTGTGACTTGCCATCTACCTACAACACAGCAGAAAAGTGTAACTGCAGTTTTAGACAGGCATTGCAGAGAGATTTATTCTGGGCAGAAACATCTGCTTGTCTGCCTGAGCATGTAACATTGAATTCCTTATACTCTAGTAAGCTTCAGTTGGTTTGATTCATATCAAACCACTGCACAGGAGTGTAGACAAATCAGAATGATGAAGTAAAACAAGCCTGACATTCATTGTTGGCCAGATGGGGACATTTCTGAGTCAAGGAACAATCCTGTTCGTTCATCTATAATTCACAACACTCAACATCCAGCTACAGTCAAACTAAATCTTTTTATCCCAGTAAAAGCAACTATAGTGAATCAAATGAATGGGAAGAAAATTGTGCAGTACAGTATATGTTAATGGAATGAAACCTGTGCAATAGCTTTTAAACTGTGAAGTACAATGAATTTCTTTTTCCAAGTGTGCCATGTAAAACAGTCCAAAACTGTTGTACTACAGCAACTTAAAAAGCAGTTATTGAAACAATGAGTGTTCTGTTTTCTTCTTATTTAGAAGGATGTGAAGGAGTGGTGTAGATGGTGGCTTTTTAGCACTATAAGAACTATAAGGACAGTCAGAAATAAGAGGAAGCCATTTGGTCCTTGCCTTCAGTAACAAAATTGACTGAGAGGCTTGTTGTACAACCCTACTGTATAATCCTTTGCAAAAAGGGTCTTGTTCTTGATTTTTAATACATTTTCTCATAGTTTCCACTTCATTCCTCTGGTTGAGATTTCACTGTTAATTCTAAAGATAAAGAAAGGCTGAATGTGTCAACATCTTTTAGGCTTTTGAATACTTAGATCATACTCCTTATAGTCCTCTGTTTAAGACTAAAAATATTCAGTGCTTTTAACATATCATTGTAGCACATTTCTTTGAGTCCAAGGATGCATGTGGTTGCTGTCCTCTGGACTGATTCCAGTAAAGTGTAGTGTCATATAAAATTACAGTCCTGATGTTGGTGAAAGAAGTCGTTTATTATGCTTGCAAGCAGGAGAGTAGCTTACCGAAGCCAGTCTCCCCGAACGGTTATGAAGTTAGTCTTTTTATACAGTGTAACAGAGTATTAGCACAAACATCATATGACTTGCTAACTGTCGACTTAATCCATTCCGTTCTTATGTTGGTCTAACAGAAAATACCTCCTTATATGGCACTTTGCCAGAACTCAGCATTCACAAAAGAGGATGTTACAAGTTCCGCATAGACGTTATATGAAATCATAAACGGACAGCAGTTGCCATGCGTTTCCTGCTGACAGGCAAAGAATATGCAGCTTGACCTTTAGGAGCTAAATTGTTAAAAGCATTTATTCTAGATTCTTCAAAAGTAACATATGTTTTGGAATGTAGTAATACAAACTATACATAGTATTTTAAATGTGGTCTTTCTAGTGTGTTATACAGTACTGTACAATTTTAATGTAGCATCCCTTAGTCTGTTTTAGTTCTGTACTTTTAACTGTATTTTAACTGTCATTTTTGCTTGCCTTATTCATTTTTTTTTGCATTGTCTAGAAATGATGTGTGAACATAAACAAATGCTGTAGGTCTTATTCCTAAGTAGCCTCTTTGAACTCAGCTTGTATTTTTTGTTCAGCTTTGAACAAAAGCGCCACAGGCACAGATCCTTAAACACAGAGCCACCACCCTTTTCTTTCTGGGTATGTACGCAGGTTGTAAAAACAAACTCTAAGGTTGTCGGTTCGTATCCCATGGCTGGCAGAGGAATCCTACTCCGTTGGGCCCCTTAACCCCAACTGCTCCAGGGGCGCCAAGCTTCTCTCCCTGTATGTGTATCTCATGGAGAGCAAGTTGGGGCATGCAAAAAAGACAAATTCCTAATACAAGAAATTGTATAAGGCCAATAAAGTGATCTTCTTCTACCTGTACCTAATGTGACTCATCACATGTCAGCTGCCAGATGTTTGACAAGTTTTGAGTATTATCTTAATCATTTTGAATTTCATTGCTGTTTCTGCTGTGTTTGGTGTAGTAATTCTCCTATGTTGGCACTGTCTGCAACCTTGACCAGCTAATTAACCATCTCAGAAACTAGATTATTGATATATGTGGACAATGGATGGTAACATGTGGTAATCCTCTTATTTAAAGTACATCAACAAAATTGGAGTATTCAACTTCATTCATTCTGTACTGTTTTTTATTAGTCAATTCTCAGTGCAATCACACACATTTCAATTGTCTATCGCCTTTATTACATTGAGATTTAATCTTTTTCTGAGAAACTATTAAGGCTTCTGGAAATCCAAATACTGTACACCAATCACATGCTTTTTGAGTTTATATTACTGTTGCTGCTTTTTCTCTAACAAGTTAAACAGGACCCAGCTTTTTTAAATCTGCAGTATGTTGACTATCCCCAAGGATCTCTTTTCCGTAAAGATAATCCTCTAGTGCTACTTACTGTTCCCATAACCTAACACAGAAATACGACTTCTTGGTCTATAATCACTTTGTTCACCTTTTTAATGGGTAGGCCTTAAATGATCAGTTCTCCAGTCCTTGGGTACTACCCCTGTCTTGACCAAACGTTCGGAACAATTGTGTCAATAATTATAAAAAATAGCTCGTTTGTGTCACACCCGTAGGCATAGGCAGATAGGCAGCGGCACACTTCCCATGGTAGCCAAGGGGGAATGCAGTTCTTCCCGAACGCATTCCTCACAGGGCACCAATTATTACACACTCTGGTCGTGTACTGATTCGCCCTCCTTAGTATCAAGCTAACTCCTCATCTAATCAACCCTGAAAGTCTATAAAAGACCTGAACTGGCATGGGGGGAGACAGTCATTTGAGCTCCCAGAGAGTGTTACGCTCTGTTCTGTCATCACATCTTTCTGTTCTCTCTTACTAAACCTAGAAAAAAACCTGTTCCTGATGTAGTGTGCTCTCTGAAGGCACCAGTTCTGTAGGGTTTGGGCATTTACTGGGACAATTATTAATTGTAGCAGTAAATCACAAAATGATTCTTTTGATGGCCTTAGAATCCAACCATGCGATATAACTCAAACAACGCACACACACAGGTACTAATACACGAGGATACATTTATTAATACATAGAATATGCATATAAACCTAACAGATCTTATCGAGAGGGTTATCAGAATACAAAAGGTTTATATTCAGTCAGTTACAAAGAGTTACATATATCAAGAGGACATACGTTCAGTATATCATTCATTTAGACCGTTTCGTAAATGCACTTGGTTATAACTTTTACATTAGATACTCAAAACAAGTACATAACTCTTAGGAATTAAATTGATATCAACTGGTTTGGATAACAATTGAATTCTCCAGCTGTAATGCATTGAAGTTTAATACTCATCCAATCTCTGGGGATTCAGATCTCCTGCGGGCACAAAGAAACAGTTGCAGGCTGTTGCTGTCCAATCTGCACTCTCTGGCTCGGTGCCAGGCTGTGCTGTGCGGCTTGCGACGGTGCGCTGCTGACGCTCACTGTCCGGCTAGTTAGTGTTGGCTTTAACTAGCAAAGTTTGTGCACAGGAGAAAAGATGACTGTGGGTCCCAGAAAGTCAGGAAGAAGACAGGTTCGTTCCTGATGAAGCGCTAGTTCTGAATAGTGATTCAGCTGTCCACAGTTCCGATCTGTTCACGAGGCTTGCTGCTGATGCTAACCTCGGGTGGATCCTCGGGTTATTCTCTGGCAACCTCCGCTCTAGACTCTTAGAACAGAGGAAAGTTCTGGCACTCGGACACACTGGCCGTTCCGTGGTTGTCCGGGCTGAGTCTCAGGATAGTCAGGAGGCGCGCTGCGAGAATGTCCTGCCCTTGGGAGCCTTCTGCTCCTGGGCCGTCCTGCCCTGGAATTCTCCTTTGAATTCCCTTTAGAAAAGTCCACAGAATTCTCTAGAATTCTCTCAGGCCCTCTGTGTTGCCTGTTTTTACCTGGAGGAACTTCAGCTCGTTCATTGGCTGAAAGTTCCATGGGCATCAGAGTCCCAAGTGGGTTACTCGACCCTACCCGTCCCTGATTGGTTGATCAAGGTGAGATTTGAGTCACTTACTCCTGACACTTAGGAATGCAGTCCAGATGTACATCTGGCACTCCCTAGACAGATAGGCGCCAATGGATGATCATTGATCATGATAGCCAGGCTTAGCTAAGTGCATCCCCCTTTGGGAGCTGTCCCTTATCAAAAGAAAACATCTTTAAATCAGCCTGCATGAAAAGCTTATCTGTGGCTGCACCACAGAGATGAAGAGAGAGATGGGGCCTCATTTAGGAAAGCACCGCAACACTTAATTCTGTCTTATTAACAAGCATTGCCGCTACACTGACTTCTAACCCCGAATGCCGGAACTTGCCCTGACCCTGTTCTGCCTCAAACTTCCCCATGGTTCATTTTTCTGCCTGTATAATCAGCTTTTACCCTGCCTAGATTCAGCTGTCTGTCTGCTTATTCAGAACTTTCATCTCTCCACCTTTTCTTTCCATTGTCTTCTCGGTAACCTCCGACAGTTTCTAGAAATTGTTGAGCATGTGCAGGTGGATTGCCTGCATATTTTAACAGTTTGCTTAACTGATAAGTTACCATCAGGTCCAGTAAATTATTTATCTTGAGTTTTTGTAATACCTGAAACGCTTTTGCCATTTTTATGGCTTACTTATGCCTTGGCTTAATTTTGACCTGCCTTACTCTTGGGTTAAATATGTTCTTCATTTAAGCATAATCTCTGCACACTTGCCATCCATTCTCCACTGATTTAATTTCCATCAAATATCCTTCTACTCTTCTTAAGCCCTCTATTATAAGTTATACGGGTATTGACAAGAATGTTACTATAGTCCTCAGTACTGCTATTCTGTCTTACCCTGACAAATTCTTTGGGTTTAGGTTCAGGAAATTATATCCTATATTTGCTATATTTAGAGACTATTAAGGTTCAGTGTTGATGGACCAGACTATTCAAAATCAGTGCCACAGCCAAGTTACTGAGGACCATGTATTTTAGAAGGTCCTTTGAATGAGATGATAAACCACATTCCTCACATGGTCATTAATGATCCCTTGGTACTTTACAAATCTAGGGGTGTTAACCTTAGTGTCCTAGCTAAATTCCACTCTGCTCTTGTACAACCTGGTGTTCCTACATTTCTAGCTTCATTACACAGATATGTACTAAGGCTGCAGGCACATAATGGTTGTCATACATCACCCTGGTGGGAGAACCTTTGGGATGAAAAGTGCTATATAAATGCAAAGAATCGTAAATTAAGTGTTGGTTTCTAATTTCTATGAAAGCTGACCCATTATATATGTATACTGGTATTACAAACAGCAGTAGCTCTAGCTGCAATGACCTGAGGCCAAACTAGAACCATGATCTGTCCATTTATGTAGGACAGCATGCAGGGATCATTAAACTACCCACATTGCAGAACTGAATAGATGCCTCTAGGAAGCCACAGTTTGGTTGTCTGCTGCTGTACTGCCTGCAGCCTACCCACCTTGGCATTGTCTTGCTGCACTGAGGAAGCTGAACGTGTGTAGCTTTTCCCAGTTCATAAAAAGATAAATAAATTTCTAATTGAGCAGTGTTAGATCTAAATAGTTTTCTTTTTTATTGTAGCTCTGACTTATGCACTTTATGTGTGTTGTTTCTTCAGAATACAGAATGCCAAGACATGCTTATCTCAAATAATTTGCTGGTCAGGAAATACAAGCTCCAGTTTCACTGCTGTGCCTTTTTAAAAAGAGACCATCCATCCCAAATCACAAGTAATAGCAGGAGACTGTTTTCCTAACTGGATATTTAAATCTTTGAAAATGTATTGTGAGATTAAAAGTGTATGAGATGTGTGGAGCCTAGCACCAGGATACCTTCTGGGGGTATTGCATGATTATAGTTCAAACTTAAATTAAAGTTAATCTTCTCATGCATGTCTTCTTATTCAACCAAAGACCATGATCATGTCTTCTCTTTTGCACTTCCACAATTGTAGAGCTCATTCACCAAGTCCATTGGAGATTCTACAGCTGTGAGACCTACGTTTTCAGTATAGCTTTTAATGTACAGTATAATGATGTTGAAGTCGTGCTTTTGTTTGTTCGATTTACTGTAAGATTTATTTTACTTCTGTTGTGTTTTATATGTATGATTATGCAACATTTTTAAAAAACTTTTTAAAAATGTGTACAGTACATATAGTGTGTGATAATTTGAATACTTATTCTCAATATCTGATTTCATACTATGTGTTTTTCTTTGATTTGTATTTGTTCATAAGTTTGCTCTCTGACTATGTGTAGTTTGCATGCAGACTGCAGGGTACATTAAATTTAACCCACTACCTACTTTCTCTAAGGTACAGTACCAGTGCCCAACAGGGACAAGCACCATTTGTTGTCAAAGGGGTGATAGCCTGAAAATAATAAAGTGAGAGACGGGTTTTCCAAGCTCCTGTAGTGCTGTGTGGAAGGAAGGTATAACTCAGCATTATGATTGTTGTTGTTCCACTCCCCTTTATGAGTCATTCTGCCTCTCACTTTTTTATCTTTTCATGTCGTGAATATATGGGGGATTTGTTAGCCCTTTAAAATATAAAGGAGTTATTATTGTATTTTTCTTAAACTAGAAACCTGTACAGCTTCTGTAATGAGGTGTACTCTTTACAAATAGCAGGGAAGACGCTGCCAACATAATTTTTCCTATTCTTATAATATATGAACTGCAATAATTTGGCTGATGCTTGTACCCATTTATATTGCTAAGCATATTACTGAAGCAATCTCAGTGAAGTACCTTGCTCAAAGAGAGAACAGCCACACCAGCCCTGGATACCCCATAACCTTCTTGAAAAGTATTGAAAAATTAAAGGCACATGGAGTATTTGCGAAACTGGTAGCCAGCACTAATTTTCAACCTACAGTATATACTTTGGTCCTGTTTCACCAGACCTTTGTATTATGGTGAGTGACACAGATTATCTTTGCATGGCAATGGATTCTCTGTTTGATTACATAGCAAAAAAGATTGATAATCTAGAGTTTTGTTCACACTGTCCCCTCTTCTAATGATAAAATTGATTATGTGCCTGCATCACAAACAAAAGCAGAGTATGGCTCTGTATGGCTATAACATAAGTACTGTTAAAAAAACACAATGTGCCTGACACAAGCTCTGTCAGCCAAATGAGGTGGAAAGGGTGGGTTGTATGATTTAAGTAATATGTGGTCCTTGATGTAGTCTTAAGAAATGTAGAATTAGTTTATTGCTACTATTAATATTATGAATCTCAGTATGTGATGCAAAATAAATGTACAGTGCAGAAGTATTAGAAAGTGAATCTTTAATCTATTATTATAATAATTATTATTATTGTTGATGTTTATTTGCTTATCTTATTTAATTTTTCATGATATCAGTGTATTGTAAAATAATACCCTGAAAGATCAAAAGTTGTTGATCTTTGTATCCTTATCTTTCTTTTGAGTGTCTCATACTGTATATTCGTAAAGGTTTTTGTATTCCCAGGAACATTAAGTAGTTGTTTTTGTGATTATCTATTGCTCTGTATGTACTGTACTGTCAGTCATATTGCACAACCCACCCTCTCTAGTCCTGCAGTTCAGAAAAAATGCTACTTGAAGAGTGTGGGCACTCACTTTATTTTCCTCCTGTTGCCATCACCATATGGTCAATGGATACTCACTAATTAAATGTTTGCTGTTGTGAACTTCCATATAGACAGTAGTTATTCCACCTTCTACAATTTCACTGATTAGTTTTTTTGGTGATGGAGGCTTTCTGAGGATGTTTTTCCATTATAATATGTGCCAGCCAGATCATATGAAGAAAGTGCATGTTTCTGAAATAGTCAAAATATTTGTGCTTAAGAAAAAGCACAGGATGAAATAGGTAATGGTGTGGAAGTCAGTTTATTATGATTCTGAATGTGGTTCTCACATTTGTAACTTACTTACTTTGTAATACTGTAAACATTTTGCTGGTTCTTAAGATACTTTATGGTGCATATTGTACACCCACTTTTTTCAGGGAAAATTCCTTGGCCAGTTGATGGTAAAAATAACATGTCAATTTTAACATCTGCTATTAAACTTCATGATAGATATGTAATCATAGTAACACCTGTGTTCTTATTTATTTTTTGAGAATAATATCAGGCAACGTAAATGTGACATGCACCTTATCACATATTTGCTTCTGTTTTCTATCTTCATTCAGTTGAATGTGTTTTAAATGGCCCTATTCATGCAGCCATTTTGCATCACTTGGTGAAAGAAGCTAGCAGTTGTGCAAGTATATATCATAGAGATGTTTTTCTTTTTTCTCTGATGCTATCTGTGTATCATTTTCTCTCCATATGTACTGTATCTTCCTGATTCTAAATATGATTCATATGTATGGCTGTTATCTTATGAATTTACAGTAAGTTGTTAACACTTGGTGTCTGCTTCATCTAAACAGGACTGTGTGTTTTTGCTGTTAAAATGTCCTTAGTGGCTGAAATAAGAATTTTTGAACACCAAGCCAGATGTATCTCCACACCTGGTGTAACAATCCTCTGAAATATTGTCACATACTAATAATAAAAGAGCCAAAACATTAATATTTATTTGAATTTAAGTTATTAGTTAATGATTAAAGGTAGCAAAAATCTTACAGAAATCACCTCCCACCTTTGAGAAAGCCAACAGTTTCAGAAAAATTCCTAGAGACTTCAAAAGTGACCTTGATGTCTGAGAACAAAACCCTCCTACAGCTCTGCTTTCACTTTCATTTGTTCTCCAAAACCCTGGGAGATGGAACATAATGCTTGCAATACTGGGAATCCTGTAGTCAACTTGCAGTCAGGAGACAAGATGTTTAAGGAAAGAAGCAAAAATTAGTTTGAAAATAATAACTGTGTAATAATGTAGAATTTTGCCAACCATCTCCTCCAAACACTAACATCCTGTTGCTTTTGCATGTATTGTATAACATTTTTTAAATGCCATAAATTTACTTTCTCACTCTTTTAATTTTGAATGATTTTTGAACGATTTTAAGATTGGCAGTCTTTTTTGTAACATGGCAGCTTTACTATAGAGCACAATATTTTAAACTGTTACCAGTGCATTCTGTGATTTTCACTCTAAATCCTAAAATCATGTTGGCTTTAATTATTGCTGAATATTGAATATGCTGTGCAGCACGACATAGTCTCAGCATGACTAAAACCTGGCATTCAAGTATTACATTTTTATTTTTATTATGATGAAACCATTGACCAGCATATTACACTTTACAAATGTTACACGAAAAGAGAAAAAATATGCATAATCGGAGAGATAAAAATTTATTATCTAAGAAAAGCTAATATGCTTGATTAAATATTAATTGTGCATTCCACTGAGTTTGAATCCATCTTTGTCAATGTGCTGTGCTTTAACAAAAGATTTATCTAATCATAGTGGACATTGAATAGATGTTTACTCAGCTAAAAAATGAAACTTTAGAATAGAAGTGTTACCATATTTTCACACAGCATATTTAGACATTCCTAACAGCATTTAAGAACTACTGTAAGTTATGTATATTCCTTGATTGTTGTGTTACTGTTCAGTGAATGCTTTACTTAAATGTTTCATGAAAATAATCATTGGTTGGATGAATATGGAGTGATACAGTAATTCCATCAGTAATTAATATTAAAATGTGCAAACGGAATTTAAAAAGCTTTTTTTCTGAGATAGAAATGTGATTTCTATTTTCTGAAAATTACTCTGATTAAAGATGGAAAACAAATAATTTGTGCAATGAGTCTCAATGAAAAATCTTAGGCTCTGATTGGGTGTTTCTTTCCACTAGGAATTCCTCCATCTACCCTGAATGCCAGCTGTGATTATTCTAGTTTAGTTTAAGAAACAGAGAAAATCAGATTTAGTGATCTGAAGAAGCAGGTTCTTTCCCTCTGATCCATGAGTGGCATTAAGTGCATTTGCTCAATAATCTTTTACTTTTTTTGGCAAATTTTAATTACAGAGAACATTTACTATTTTTTTAGTTAATTGGAAATCACATTTTATCCAATGTCTTGTAGATAATTTACTGTATTATTTGTTTGGTTCACCTTTATTTAAGTGGGTACTTTGTACATTAAGAGAAAAAACACTGTAAGGACAAATTCTATATTGATTCATGGAGCTTCATGGTGGATGCAGAGGTTAGCATTGCTGCTTCACAGCACTAGGGTGGAGTTCATATGTTCTGCCCGTGTTCACATGGGTTTCCTCTGGATGCTCCAATTTCCTCCCACAATCCAAATGTATAAAATGGTAGCTTAATTGGGTTCTAGAAATAATTAACACTGGCATGAATGCATTCATGTTTGTATCTGTGTGTTCCATGTGTTGGACTAGCATTCCTTTCAGGTTTTATGCTGATTTGCACCCATTACTTGCTGGGATAGGCTCCAACTCAACTGCAACCCTTCACTGGATAAAGCGGTTAGAAAATGGATGGATGGAAAGAAACCCCAACTGCGCAAGACATAACCCTAACCCATTACTACCCCAACACACTACACACCCTCCCCATGCTCCCAGCAGCTGGTCTCTGTAATGTCTTGAGAAAGATGAGAGGACCACTTACAGTGTGACCCCCTTCCTGAACTTCCTTCAGAATTCATGGTGAGCTGGGAAGATTGACATGAAGTGCTGTTTATAATTGAACTCTCCAGCTTCATTATATGTGAAGACAACAATTGCAAAACATACTGAAAACTAATTGTTACCATGCATTTAAAAGTCTGTATTTATTTGTTTATTTCTCTATGCTTTATAAAACACAGTCATGCTGGCTTCCCACTGATGGATGCAAAGTTATTACTCAGTAAACGTTTAGGACAAAATCCATGTAAGTAATTAAACGGGCAACACTTCCATTTCATGGTTGCGGTAGATGTTTTATCAATTCCTAATACACATGCAGAACCAAATTTTTAATATACTGAGTCAGTTTGTTAATGTGTTTGTAAACTGAATTTTGTTAATGAACTTCAATCATGCACACCTAATAGCCAAAATTGAGCAGCGATTAATTCACTACAGTTCAGCATGCAATGTTAAGTGTCACTATTTGTTTGTCTTCATGTGTGTTCTTGACAAATACATCAAGGTTTTGGCATTCTGAGTGAAGGAATTCTGTTTCATGCATAGCTTTACAATGATTGGCAGGCTGCTGTATGTTTAAAATCTTCTAGCTACATTTAAGCAGCAGGTTTAAATGTACAATAGATAGTTTCCTGCTCTGTGCTGAAGTGTCCATCATGCCACCCAGAGCAATGAGCACTGGTGGTACAACCAGCACCAAGCCAGAACCACAGAATGCCTTATTGCTCGGGGACAGTGGTGTAATCTTTTCTTAAAGCCTTCCCGGCTGCAATATTGAAGGATGAATTTCAACAACACATTCCTTTGCACTTCCTCTTAGAATTAAATAAAGATCTGTGTCTTAAATTCTGACTTCAGTATTCACTTAATTGTTCTGGAAATTACCTTACAGACCTCAAAGGTAGCAGGATTTCCTCAAATGTAATTTAGGACATTTTTGATGGGAAACTGCCTGCCTGGTTATGTGCTGCTATTCACAGATGAGGCTGTTAGTGAACAAATCAAAACAGGGAAAATGAAACATGTTTAAGCAGACTGCCCTTAAAAATTGGTGAGGATAAACATGCTAACAAGCAAACAACCACATACAGAATTCCACAGCCTATGGAATTGATTTGAGAATTGCTGCCAGAGGCAGCACAAATGTTCTTAGAGACTAACTTGTACTTCTCATGAACATATATAAGTGTACTGCATACTTACTTATAGACTCTTCACAGATATCTGAAAAATAATTTCCCTCGTGGGGTACATTCTGTTAATTTTCTGACATGTTTTAATCAGAGTTAATGGACCACTAATAACTGTACTGATACATTATTGTTATTATCATAAGTTGTATTACTTAATACTGAATCTCCCTTGCAAAGTAGATCAATGGCATCCCAAAGCATGCGATTTACTCTGGTTGAATTTCGTACTGTAGTCATAATCATCCTACATAGCAATGTTCCTACTGACTCATGCTGACTCAGTATCCCCTGTCTATGGGGATGACCTATGAAATAAGAGTGCTCAGGAAATCACATTTCTGCTACAGATAAATTCTGCTCATCAACGTAGGGCAGTGGTGAAAACTCTTGTTACTGTATCATAAAAAGGTATTAATGAGGGGACACTACATACGATACCTTGTAAATCTCTTTTAGAGTCAAGATACTACAATTAAACTAAATAAATTAATCACAACTGTCCTTCCTGATCTATGTCACAGATAATGGAAATTAATCTTGCAAATTATTTTAGATTTTTTGTACCTGAGTCCCAACTACAGCTCAAGAAAAAGAGCATATTAGACAGCTTACCACAGCAACTACAGAAGAAAATTAAAGTTGTTGCTGTCAGCAACGTACCTCATGTAGGGGAATGGTGAGAACTCTCCTGAGACAAAGGGATATTAACATTTAATATCACATCTCCTCCCTCACCCCATCTCACTGATTAGTTATTATCGCAAGGAGGGCAAAATGAATTTGCACCTTTCTGTTCCAGGAGAAGAGATTGTATATTATTCCATAGTGCACCTGGAGGCTGAGGCAGTACTATATTTGCCCTCGGACATCTAAATCAAGATCTCAGAACTTTGCAAAACAAGGGCATCACAAAGTTTTCAGCATCAGTCGTGATACTGATGGCAGAAAGTGAAGAATGTCTTCATCCAATTTTGAGCTTTCTGTTAAGTATGTTGAAATGAGTTTTTGTTGGGTTTTTTTTCTGGCAAATAAGCTGTTAATCTTTTTACACCATCATACACTAAGCCATGAGTGCCACAGTTTTTGCCTAGTGACATTAGTAACACAAAGTGCAACAGTTACATATTATTATGGGTAGAAATTTCATTTTAAAGGAAAATGAAAGATTTATCATACAACAATACAATTAATCTATATTTATGTCGTTAATTGTTTCCTCCAAAAAACTGTATTTTATCATAAACCTCCTGAAGCAAAGTTCACTAAGCTGTAAACAGGGTGAAATGAAGAAATAATTCAATCCCGCTGTTTTGGTCTATTTAATTATATTCTTTCTACAGGCAAAGACCTGTGGAGATTAATTTAGTCTAAGCTGTTTTCAATCATCACTGACAAATGTTGCACACCTTGTCGTCCAAGAATGCACACATTTCAAAGCAGGACCTGCAGGAGAGCTTGGACTGGTACATAGTTGGGCTTCAGGACATTTCCTGCATGCTTATTAATGTGCAGCCTATACAGTCAGCCTAAATAAAACTACCTTTATATGACAATTAGAAGTCCAGTGGAGTGATCTTATAAAACAGCCCCTGCAGAACTTACATACTTACAGAAGTTGCTATTTTTACATCATTTTATGTAAAGTGCAGTGTCTCACACTGGTGATCTGTTACCTGAAAAGACCCTTGTTTTGGAAAACACTTGTATATGCCATATATTCATTAATTATCCATGTTTTTAAATAGACTTATTAATGAATAATACATCACCACTGCTACTGCTGAGCCACTGGCAAATTCTGCTTGGGTTTTAGTCCTCATCCAAATGGCAGAACACAGTCAATGAAAAAGATTACAATTGAACCCGATACCACCAACTTTGTTAGATATGTAGTTATAATGAACAGAGAGAAATTAATCAAGAAATATTTAAAACACAAAATGGAATCAATGGCAGATTAAAATGAAAATGCAAAGTAGTGTGAAGAGTATACTGAATGAAAAATAGAAGGCATATACAGTACTTAAAGACATTCTTTAATTGTTTTTTTGTTTCTTGCCTGGTATAGATCACTCACAATGTAGGCCCTCCAATCAACTTTATCACATCCTTTTGCTGTGAATCAGCTCCTTAATTATCGATGATTAAGGATCGATGATGTAATTAAGGACCTGGTTGTATCAAACAATTGCATTAGAAATGATTGAAATGCCTACAGGTTGAGTTGCCTTAGAATAAGTACTTGAGAGCAAAACACAAAAGAAGTTAATTTCAGCTAAGTGAATATGGCTCCATACAGTATGTAGTGTGCTCTCTGAAGGCACCAGTTCTGTAGGATTTGGGCATTTACTGGGACAATTATTAATTGTAGCAGTAAATCACAAAATTATTCTTTTGATGGCCTTAGAATCCTACCATGCGATATAACTCAAACAACGCACACACACAGGTACTAATACACGAGGATACATTTATTAATACATAGAATATGCATATAAACCTAACAGATCTTATCGTGAGGGTTATCAGAATACAAAATGTATATATTCAATCAGTTACAATGTGTTACTCATATCAAGAGGACATACGTTCGGTATATCATTCATTTAGACTGTTTCGTAAATGAACTTGGCTATACCCAGTGGGCAAAAGACGTATAATATACGTCTATTAAACGCATACCTTAGACGTCTAAATGTGGTCTGCAATTCGTCTAGAATGAAATTCTAATATACGTCTAAAGTTATACGTCAATTATACGTCTATGTTTAGACGTTCATTATACATAAATGGTTGGAGTTCTATTATACGGATAAATTTAGAGGACTATTATACATATATGGTTGGAGTTCCGGATAACTTTAGAGGTCTATTATGCGGATAACTTTAGAGGACTATTATACGTATATGGTTAGAGGTCTATTATACGGATAACTTTAGAGGTCTATTATACGTATATGGTTAGAGGTCTATTATATGGATAACTTTAGAGGTCTATTATACGTATATGGTTAGAGGTCTATTATACGGATAACTTTAGAGGTCTATTATACGTATATGGTTAGAGGTCTATTATACGGATAACATTAGAGGTCTATTATACGTATATGGGTAGAGGTCTATTATACATCAAAGATAGGTTTTATAGGTGTAGAAACAAGTAAACCAAGCCAATGATTAGGTTTAGAAATTTATTCTGAAAATACTCATTCACACCTGAAACATATGTATTTCAAATTATACATTGTATACAATCAATCAACAATCAACATATGGGCAATAATCATAAAAAAACACAACTAGTCTTAAACTTCAGCTACAAATTCTGGTAACATGGCAATATACAGTATAGTAATGACAAACACAAACTAATTACATTAACACCCTAACTCAAAACCACATTTTGATTCAAATATACATTTTAAAATGTACAACTTCTATGTTTCCAAGAAAAAAAATATTACAATGGAAGTTAAGACGATTTTTGTCCACTGTTTGCAAACCCTGTCTAATTGTCTTAACAGTTAGAACCAAAAACCTATTATTTTCAGTGTCCAGATCTCCTGGCCCCCTGCCTTGCATATGCATTCTTCAAGTAACACATTGCGTGCTCCTTTATTTCTTTTTCTGTTGATGTAGGGTGGGACTTCAGCACCGCAGCTAGGAGAAAATTATATAAAATTACTTCCCAAATAAATGATGATTAATTTCTTCTTTAGTATAATCTAAAAAATGAACGGTTTACTAAGCTCAAAGCTGAAATAAATGTATAAAATTTGGCTTGCATCATAGCAGTTGAGCAATAAAGTCTGTCCTAATTAAAGAGTACCCAAAGTTTGAAAGTACAACATAGTATAAGAATAGAGAAACGGCAAAATGATTTTGTGTCATCTTCCCCATTCACACTATTTTTATGTGCCATGTTTTGCTTATTCACGTACTATTTTAATCAAAATAATATTAAGAAAGATCTGTATGTATTCAGATAGTATTATTATTGTTCATACTTACTCATCAAAAGAGGATTGCTGAGATATTTGCGGATATACTTCTACGTTTGAAAAACGTGTCCAAAATGGTGACCAACGAATACTAGCAATGCATTGTGGTATATAACCGGAAAATATGCTGGGTTCGATATTTTCTCAACGTATGCGTTTATTAATGTTGTCGATATTATGGTTGAAATTTAACATTGATAATACATCGCGGCTATGTGCCCCCTGCTATGAGCTGATGTGCAATTTTAACGCATGCAGTTAATAAGGATCAGTCACTGTTGTATGGTATTATATATAATGACATTATGGAATAGGATGGGGACAGGCCTGGCATCACGGGGGGAGGGAGGAATGTCGCCCCTTCAGTTTTGGGCAAAAAGATTTACCTAACTTAATTTGCGCCCTAAAAAAATAGTTGTACTTTGTCAATGGTCAGACAACACTAAATGACACGAACAGTTACTCAGTCTGTTTGATGGGCAGGAGGGCTATCCGTCCAGGAACTGCACATATCAGTGTCGTTATTGAGTGTCAACATTACGATCCTGTTTGCTCAGGTGGACCGATTCCTTGCAGTAGTTTATCATTATACTTAAAATCGTTATATAACTAGGACTAGTTATAGCAGTCTGTGCTTTCTGTTGGTTTTACAACATTTTTTTCTTAACGATTCAGAACGTCCATGTAGCTGCAAAAATGAACGCTTATGGTACTTTTCGCTCCAGGCAATACAAACCGTGAGAGTGACGAAAAATGTGAAACTGAACTTCATCGCAAATACCAGATTGCTAGTCGTTATCTTCTATCATGAAGCACTAATCAATGGCATAGCTGCGAGATTTCATTTGGGTAGCTGCACCATACAGCTCTGTTTCAACCGAAATATCACCCCCCCTCAGAATTTCAGGCGCCCCCCTACAGATTTTTGCCCGGGCACCGCGCACTGATGGGGGACGGGGTGTCCAGGAAATGGTATCAACTTTTCTCAAGAAAATAAAAATAGAAACTCTATAGGCACTCAAACATTTTACTGTTTTTTTTCAGGCAGGTGGCAAGACCCCCTCAGCAAAACCCTTGTATGCCAAGCTGTGGGCATTAATTCGTCGAATATACGTATATTCACGGCGAAAATACGACTATACGTATATATACGTCGCCTCGACGTATAATCAACGTCGAATTGCAACTGTAAAATCGACTACATTAATAAACGCATATATAACGTTGAAAACACATCTAACACAGTGCCTGAGGCTTTTTACTGTATGTATCGTGTGTGCCGCAACTAGGAGTATACGGCACTCTGCACAGTGTACGAAGTAAATTATTTTCGCAGTAATTAATTTATTATATTTACTATATTTATTATACACGTGTAAATTAATTACTGCGAAAATAATTTACTTCGTACACTGTGCAGAGTGCCGTATACTCCTAGTTGCGGCACACACGATACATACAGTAAAAAGCCTCAGGCTTTTGAATACTCATCCAGTCTCTGGGGATTCAGATCTCCTGCGGGCTCTCTGGCTCCGTGCCAGGCTGTGCTGTGCGGCTTGCGACGGTGCGCTGCTGATGCTCACTGACCGGCTAGTTAGTGTTGGCTTTAACTAGCACAGTTTGTGCACAGGAGAAAAGATGACTGTGGGTCCCAGCAGGTCAGGAAGAAGACCGGTTCATTCCTGGTGAAGCGCTAGTTCTGAATAGTGATTCAGCTGTCCACAGTTCCGACCCGTTCACGAGGCTTGCTGCTGGTGCTAACCTCGGGTGGATCCTCGGGTTACTCTCTGGCAACCTCCGCTCTAGACTCTTAGAACAGAGGAAAGTTCTGGCACTCGGACACACTGGCCGTTCTGTGGTTGTCCGGGCTGAGTCTCAGGATGGTCAGGAGGCGCGCTGCGAGAATGTCCTGCCCTTGGGAGCCTTCTGCTCCTGGGCCGTCCTGCCCTGGAATTCTCCTTTGAATTCCCTTTAGAAAAGTCCACAGAATTCTCTAGAATTCTCTCAGGCCCTCTGTGTTGCCTGTTTTTACCTGGAGGAACTTCAGCTCGTTCATTGGCTGAAAGTTCCATGGGCATCAGAGTCCCACGTGGGTTACTCGACCCTACCCGTCCCTGATTGGTTGATCAAGGTGAGATATGAGTCACTTACTCCTGACACTTAGGAATGCAGTCCAGATGTCCATCTGGCACTCCCTAGACAGATAGGCGCCAATGGATGATCATTGATCATGATAGCCAGGCTTAGCTAAGTGCATCCCCATTTGGGAGCTGTCCCCTATCAAAAGAAAACATCTTTAAATCAGCCTGCATGAATAGCTTCTCTGTGGTTGCACCACAGAAATGAACAGAGAGATGGGGCCTCATTTGGGAAAGCACAGCAACACTTAATTCTGTCTTATTAACAAGCATTGCCGCTACAAGTATATCTGAAAACAAATTGTATTACATTCTATAAAGATCTGCTCTCTGTTTTACGTTTCACTTTCAAGAGCTAAAATTGTCATTGCACTTATGAATTAAAATTGATTAATCATCACGTAATTGAAAACATAATTTCACAAACAGGACAGCAGCTGATCTTCAATGAAACGTATTAAATGTAATTAAATGTTATCAAATCTCAGCTACATATTTATGACCCTCCTGTATCATCTCCCACCTCTACGTTCCAAAGAAACTCAAACAGCAGCCTCTCTACACAGAAAATCCAGCTTCCTAGGTAATAGTGGATGTATTTCACTATAGGAAAGCCTGTCCCGTCATCCTGCCAGTATTGCTATTGTATTCAAGTGACAATGGCATGCAAAGTGAAAAAGAGACAAGCATGCTTAATTTCTACTGTACATGGTGCCGACTGAGAACTGGTGACAGAAATAGAACAATCACTCCCACATTCTGAGTCCTCCAAAAGAGAAGATGTATTGCACCACAAATGCATAACAAACACAGATGCATCATGTATGCAGAATTTAAACTGAGTGGATTAATGCCTTGTGTGTTACTGTTTTCCACTACACCAATCAAAAGAGCTACAGTAAGTCTTGGATGTTTCTAGCTGTTAGAAAATCAGTGCACAACAGTTTGTACAACATGAACTTGTGGTTTATTTTCAGGATAAAGACAACATCTGAATCCATTTTAAATGGTTATGTGCAACCATTATTACAACACATTAAACATAGCTTTATGAAATACTGTATATACAGAATAGTTAACATTTACCGTAAGTTTTTATTCCGAACCCAGTGAAGATGTTGTATTTGCTTTCTAGGGGTTTAGTAGTGAAATTGTTAAAAAATTAATTCAGAATTAATGTTTTAAGTACAAAAGCAAAGCTGAATGCAAATAAAACATACTTATTAAGTCTTTGACTTTAATCTGAATAAAGATGGTTAACTTCCAGACACAAAGTGTTTGTATACTGTATGTTGAAAAACATCTCAAATTTCTGGAATTTGAACAAAAGCTTACAGTATTTTACAATTCTACTACTAATAATAGTAGAATAGTAGTAGTAGTAGTAGTAGTAGTAGTAATAATAATAATAATAATAATAATAATAATAATAATAATAAACTTTATTTTAAATATTGACTTCTTAAAGGTGGCTTCTCAGAGCACTTAACAAAATGACAACAACATTAAAAAAATACGCAAGATATGCACGATGAGAATAGACAGTTAGAGGAGACAGTAGATGGTGTTACTAAATACAGTAGGAGCAGAGGGGTAAAGAACACAACCAGTTAAGACTTTTCTAAATAAGAAGGTTTTGAGTCTGGATTTGAAGGAGTTTAGAGACGGTGAGTCTCTGATATCCTTTGGGATAGAGTTCCAGAGCTCTGGGGCATAACAGGAGAAGGTCCTGTTACCAATAGAGTGTAGATGGGCTTGGGGGACAAATAGGAGACCAGAATTAGAAGAGCGAAGGTTGCAAGGTGGGGAGTAGGGTGATAATAGCTCAGACAGGTATCGAGGTGCCAAGCCATGCAGAGCCTTATAGGTGAGCATGAGGATTTTGGTTAACATGAAACTTGACAGGAAGTCAGTGCAAGGACTCCAGGATAGGAATAATGTGATCACTTGCACTAGACCTGGTCAGGATTCTGACTACTGAATTTTGGACATTGTGGAGTTCGTTCAATGTGGATTTAGAAACCCCAGCAAGTAGAGCATTACAGTAGTTGATTCGGGAAAAGACAAATGTGTTGACAGCTTCTCAGCCACAGTTAGTGATAACACAGGACGCAGTCTAACGATATTTCTGAAGTGAAAGAAAGATGTTTTGACAATATGCTGCACATGTGGGTCGAATGTCAAACCTGAATCAAATATCAGTTTTTCAATTTAGACAAAAGCTCAAGTACAGTACCATCCACAGATAGGTGTTACAGCATTAGCTTTATAAAGTTGATGAGGGGTGCTAATAAGCATGACTTCAGTCTTGTCACAGTTAAGATGAAGGAAATTTTGAGTCTTCCATCTTTTTATGTTGGAGATTCAATTAGATAGAATAGAGACAGCCACATCAGTGTCAGGTTTGGTATGGGTGTTTATTTGGGCATCATCAGCATAGAAATGATAGTTGAGGCCATGTGATCTTGAAAGGTAAGCAAGTGGAAACATGTAGAGTAAATGCTGCAAAGTAAGGGGCCCAAAGTATTGAGCCCTGAGGAACACCAGACTTAACGAGTCCAATGTCAGACCTATATCCATCAAGAAAGACAAAGTGACACTAATCAGAGAGGTAAGACTTGAACCATTTGAGAGCAGTGTCAGAATCTCCAAACACAGTCTCAAGATGAGAAAGTAAGATATCATGGTTAACAGTATCGAAAGCAGCACTGAGATCAAGAAGAATGAGGATAGAAAGAGAACCAGAATCAGAAGCTATTAGATCATTATTGACTTTGACCAGGGAAGTTTCTGTGCTGTGAAGTTCTCAGAAGCCAGATTGGAGGGGTTCAAGAAGGTTATTTGCAATGAGGTGGTTATGTAATTGAATTGTGACAGCATATTCTAGAATTTTTACAAGAAAGAGTAAACTGGAAATGGGGTGAAAAATGTTTAGATTGTCCAGAGCTATGTTAGGCTTTTTTAGCAAGCAGGGAGGAGGTGTGGAAATGATATGCATTGTGGAGAGAATTTAATGCCGGATGTTGTTGATCTTTGAGCTAAAGAAATCTAAGAATGTGTTGCAAAGTTTTGATGAGACAGGTAATGTGATGGGGCAGTTATAATGATCAAAAGAGTAGTAGTAAAAAAAACTGTGCAGTTCTGTAAGAATCCATGAGGAATTCTAACCCGTAGGGAATTTATTTCCTTTTTACTCAATACAAATAATTTGGAAACTTTAAGAAAAATAGTTTGGTGCATTTTAAATATCTTACATTATGAAAAAGAACACATGCATAGATAGATATAACACTTTTCATTCATGAATGTGGAACAGAGATAGGCTCCTACATCTACAGTATGTGATGGAATTCTTTAACTACAGCGCATAAAGGGGGAAGGAAGAATAAGAATGGAGCAATATAAATGATTTTATAATGTTGTTCAATGTATAACTTATTTTAATAAAATGAAATTGCTGTATTATGCAATTAGAAAGTCTTTATTCTGTGAGTTCTCTGCGACTTTAGGCAACACTTAATGAGATGATTGCAAAGGAATGTGTAGGAGTAAAATTGGAGCTAGAAAAGGACTCCTTTTCTGTGTGTGCTATTTTCAATTGTTTTTTCTTATCTATTCAATAGCAGAGAGAGGTGGCTGCAGCCCTGTATATCAACACTGATGAAGCCTTTCTTCTAAAATATATGGGGCTTCTTGCTGACACAATCAATAGATGACTCATGTTGAAATGGCTGCAGTCAGGTTTCCACTCAATTCCTTAGTCACTCTGTCCACTAACCCTTTGGATGTGGGATTGAATGCATTTCTGGTACAGATCACTGAATGATACATCCACTTGAGAGCACATTAAGTTTGGGAAATTGTCAAGAAGTCATGGATATAGAGCTACAGTATAACTGCGCAGAATGCCTGCAGGCAGTTCTGAATTCAATGACAGTTGTGACTGTTATTGTTTTAAAGGCATCAACAATGAATGAAAAACAAACAACTTAAAATTGTCACAGATATCTGAAGGGACGAACTGTGGAATGGCAGAGAGTGATAAAGAACCTATGCGTAGCGGCGAGACGGGAGTTAGCCGGGATCAGCTGTTCAGGAAATGCCGTATATAGAAAACTATGCCTTCAGGCCATGGACAGGAGCGAACCTCAATGCTGAGCAAGGAGCAGAGCGAAAGCAGGAAGCAAATAGGCTTCACAATGAGACACACCAGAAAGACATGGATAATCACAGGGAACTAGGAACAGGAGAGAAGTAGAGCGCCCTCTAGGTGTAATAATAATAAAATAATAATAATAATAATAATAATAATAATAATAATAATTGCTTACACTTATATAGCGCTTTTCTGGACACTCTAGAGCTTTACAGGTAATGGGGACTCCCCTCCACCACCACCAATGTGCAGCATCCACCTGGATTATGCGATGGCAGCCATAGTGCACCAGAACGCTCACCACACATCAGCTATTAGTGGGGAGGAGAGCAGAGTAATGAAGCCAATTCATAGATGGGGATTATTAGGAGGCCATGATCCGTAAGGGCCAAGTGTCCCCGTCACTATACTGGGGCATTAGGACCCACATGGACGGCAGGGTGAGCGCCCCCTGCTGGCCCCACTAACACCTCTTCCAGCAGCAACCTTAGTTTTTCCCCGGAGGTCTTCCATCCAGGTACTGACCAGGCTCACACCTGCTTAGCTTCAGTGGATTGCCAGTTGTGAGTTACAGGGTGATATGGCTGCTGGCACAGTACTGTACTAAGAGTGACAAAAATACTTAAAGAATTTATAGGCTTTTAATGATGAAAAATACTCAAGTATACTTGAAGAACAATGGTGATAATTAGATATCAAATAGCATACTGTACCTTTCATTATTCACATCCTGCCAGGTTGCTATATTTACAAGGTATATATATTGCACTCTGTGAAGTGACTCTGAAGTTGACAGACTGGAGTCATTCAGGGGTGTTTCCCCTTTCTGGTCTGTCTGGTCCTACTTATGAACCAAAATGAAGCATTACTGGCATGTTTCTTAAGCAAGGGTAGAAACGAGCTGTATATGGCTGTTTAAATCCTGCAGCTCACTCTCTAAGTAGACCAGAACTATTACAACTGTTCAACTGTTCCAGTACACCTTTTCAATATTCTTTACATATGCACCACATTTAAGTTATATTAGTTTATTAGTTTATATTTATATTATATATATTTATATTATATTACTTTTTTATAAATAATTATTAACTAGTTTGTAGAAAAAGGTTTGCAGTGAATTCAAAGAAGTGCAATTTGTAACTCTGGATTATAGATTCCTTGTTGCTCAGTAAAACTGTGTGGATTGTTCTTTGCCTTTTTCAAACCCCTTGCCAATTTATAGAAAGTCTTAAACTCTGTTAAGGTGAGGCTGCAGTGAAATAAATGCTGATTTGTCACCCCCTTTGTGGCCATGTAGCTCATTAGCTGGAATCTAATCAGATAAACGTCCCTGGTTACTGTATGTGCGGTACTCGCAAGACAACCTAAAATCTCTCAGGTCTAATAGCACAGTTCGCAACAGAAGTATGCACCAGGCTATTTTCCTTGTATTATGATGGAGCAGCAGCATGGAACTTTCTGGTTAACAAAACTGATTCAAGAAAGCAATGCCCCCCCAAGCACCTGTGAGGTGAGTTTTATTTGCTTTATTTAATATACGGAGTTATTTCATTGCATGGCTCACTCTACTATATTATCTCTTCTGTCATTCTGCTACTCTTATTGAGAGCAGTCTTCTGATATAGTGCAACATGATTTAATGGGTATCTCAGCAACAGTGTTGGCGGTTGTGTTTTCCTGGACCTTTTATAATATTCATCTGCCTTAAATTGTTCTGTCGTTTAGGGTACAAAGAAGTGTGTATTTCTTCCATCTCTGCTCAGTTTAAAAATTTTATTTCACCCCTTTTAAATGTTCTTGGGCTCATAAATTGAATAAAACTCCCCTTGAATCCTACTCCATATTCCAAACACCTTGGTTTTAGGAAAAAATAACGACTGGAAAAGTGGATTTGTATCTTCAAAGTAACTGGCAAAAGCTTTATATGCCAGAGTATTTATCTTTTTATAAGCTTTGTAACTCCTCTTTAATGCTGCGGTGCCAGAAGTGCAGAATCTTCCCCGGCTGTTTTCTGTAGGAAATGTTAAACAATATAGGTTTATCGACTAGGTACAGTACAACATATAAATAAGAATATAATAGAAATGCTTAAAATATTGTGTTTGTCATATCAGGTCTTGAAGGAAATATCCTGAGATAAAGACTCTGGCTTTGACCATGTAAATGTATTTAAAAATGCACAGTAGATATAGAATACATTCTGTTTTTATAATTCTAATTCTGCTTTTATGAACTCCTTAGTTCCCAAATTATTTTTTCAAAGGTTCCAACACAGATACAATATTATATTTAAAAAATATTTTTTTATTCAGAAAGGTTTACATTCTGTTCGAGAACTTAATATTTAAATTTCTGTGGCAACATTTATTTGGAATAAGTAGTCTTTGGTTATTCCTCCGTATTTAATATCTGATCTTCATTTTTTAGAGACAGACTTTGATCACTGTAGGTGAGCTCCTGTGGCAGCAGGGCTTTGTAGAAAAAAAAGATGCCTGTGTGGAATACCATTTCCAAGCTCTGTTATTCCTCCAACACAGTGCTGGAAGCAGTCTGTACTAGCAGGATGATTAGATTGTCTGTTTCTCAGTGTCTGGAAACAGACCTGGGGGAGCTGGACCTTCTGTGGCTCTCATCAACATTTAGGCACTTTAGAACATCTTTCACAATGCTGTTCTAAAATATCTTCCTCTAAAATATTTCCCTATAATGGAAGTGTAAAGTTCTGTAGACATATGCTTTTTTATAGAATAGTTTGTCAGCTATTGTGAATCCAAGTAACCAAGGTGTGCCAAAATCCAAAGCTACGTTCTTCTTTTTTGTCACAGATGCCATTTCATGTAAAGTACTCACCATGCTTTCTCTTACAAGTTGTATACTGCTGGTTGATGGTGCTTTTTTTAATGTTTCATATTTTTTTGGATAATGAAATGTCTATTTCTGAATGTGTCTCGTGTTCTTAAGTTCTTGAGTATGTCAGGGAGTCTTTGTTTCCATTACAATTTCATTGTATTTGAAGTGGTATCAGGACAGTGTAGCAGTGAAGAGCTGCCTAGGAGTCATAAAGGTTCTTTTGGGGTTTTTCAAACACTTTCTTTTTTTCTTATTTTGAAAGAGTATAAAAACATAAGCAGGATCAAAGATGACAAATCTGTATGGTCTGACATGCTTCAATATACTTTTTTTAAGAACATGTTGTTCTTTGTGTCTGGGTGTGGGTTACATGGCTCTCTCTAAAGGGGTATCTCGGAACAAAGTGTCTATACACACACCACTTACAAATACATCACTCATCCTGCTTTGATTCTTTTATTTATTCAGCTCTTAAAACTCATTTTGCCAGACAATGAGTGTGAAACACTTCTGGTGTGAGTAGTAAAACAAGAATATAGAAGATACTGTATTTGGGTAGTTGCCACAGGTTTGTCATTCTCTGAGATATTAATAAAAATTAAATATTTCACAAACTTAAAGAATAAGACTTTGATTTCACAATGCTATCTGGTTGGTGTTTAAAATAGTTTATTAGATAATTGGTTTTCAATTAGAATTTCCCCCCAAACACATTCTGTCTCCCTCAAGACCTCTTTTGCAGTTAATAATGCAATGACACTTTAACTGTGTTATTAACAACACATAAGGCACCAATTCACAAGATTTGCTATATGTGAACATAATAAGTAATAATAGAAACATAGTTATTATTAGGAAAATCGTTACAAGATTGGTTGGAGCTGGTGCACTGACAATTTATTAAACAAATATGACACAAACAGATTAATTAGTTTGCTTAATATACTCTGTCTACTGTAGCAACATGTGTGGCCGCCATTGGAAGCAATACAAGCTGTACATCTGTAATGTTTCAGATTCTGTCTTGTGGGATTCTGTCCTATGCATCTCATAGAGACAGGATAGTCATGTGCCTGTTCACCTGTTCTCTTAGCACTAAGTACCACATATCAACTCAACTCAACTCATACCACAGATCTTCAATTGTGCTCAAATTTGATAAGTATCTGGAGAATCCCAAAAGGGTTAAGCCACCAGAGGGTTACATTAAAATACATTAAAAGTCCATATGCAAAAAGTCCAGGCTAGTAGAAAATAAGCCTCACCTGTGTGAAGTCAGACTATCAATATAAAGGGTTATTGAGTGAGCAGTCCTGTTTAACCCAGGGGAATCAGACCCTTGCCGTTAGGTTTGGCCGTGGCTTATGAGGAGACTCTAATTGTCAGCTCATGGTAAGCTAGACCCTCACCCTCAAGGGGACAGTGAGATGCCAGGTCTCATGGTGAGACGCCGAACAAGCGATTTTCTCACTGGCATTTTATTATTATTATTATTTACTTACACTTATATAGCACTTTTCTGGACACTCCACTCAAAGTGCTTTACTGGTAATGGGGACTCCCCTCTACCACCACCAATGTGCAGCATCCACCTGGACAGCCATAGTGCGCCAGAACGCTCACCACACATCAGCTATCAGTGGGGAGGAGAGCAAAGTAATGAAGCCAATTCACAGATGGGGATTATTAGGAGGCCATGATTGGTAAAGGCCAAGGGACAATTTGGCCAGGCGACCCATACTCTTTTCAAGAAATGCCCTGGGATTTTTAATGACTACAGAGAGTCAGGACCTTGGTTTTACGTCTCATCTGAAAGACGGCGCTTGTTTACAGTATAGTGTCCCCGTCACTATACTGGGGCATTAAGACCCATTTGGACTGCAGGGTGAGCGCCCCCTGCTGGCCCCACTAACACCTCTCCAGCGGCAACCTTAGTTTTTCCCAGGAGGTCTCCCATCCAGGTACTGACCAGGCTCACACCTGCTTAGCTTTAGTGGGTTGCCAGTTGTGAGTTGCAGAGTGAAATGGCTGCTGGCTGCTGGCATGTGTGTCAGTGAGAGGTGAACAAGTGTAAGTTCCTCACCTGGGAGGTATGTCAATGAGATACCAGATCTCACAGTGAGATGCTGAGATACCATCTAAACCCCGGAAGGGGTGGGTTCTACCAACAATCCCAAAGGGACAATGCTACAGACAGCATGTTCTGGGGGAGAACAAGGCTGTCTTCAGCCAAAGCCAGTCTTGCAGTGAGGCATCTAACCATTTGCGCTTAGGTGACTGAGACACGTTTGGAGCTTCAGGAGAAGCTCAGTCTCAGGGGAGACAACTCGTTAGAAGTTAAGGCTCTCAAGGTTAGGAGCAAGACGTCTAGAAGTAGTGGTCTCCTAGACACAGATATTTACAGTGACTAAGAGTGAGGAAGATAACAAAAGAGAAGCAGACTTAGTTGTTTCCTTGTTGGCCTGCTGGTAAGTAAAAAATATGTTTATAGAGAGTATCGACCTAAACAAAATTGACCAGATCAGGGTGACTTCCATTGCTATTCAGTCATAAGATAGAAAGAGGTTAGGTAAGCTACGGACTGACTTAAGGTTAAAACCTGGTTAAAAGAAGCAACTTCAATCTTTATGCTGCCTTTAAACGATTCACAGATGGGTTAATGTAGCAAAATTTCCTTATGCTTGGCTACCATCAAGGGAGATCTGTTATAGGGATCTACAGCATATTTCATATTTCCCATCTCACAGGAAAAGCCTTTGTTTAGGTAGCAGCGTGAAGACAAGTCAGAATGATATGTTAGAATGAACTCACAAGCAGGGCAGTAAGAAAGGTTCCAAGACATGATCAATGTTGCACTGTGCAGTCTGGTTGCCATTAATCACTACCAGTGGTGTTCTGGAGAGAACAGTCAAACCTGCTTTGACTACACCATCTCAGGGTAGCCTGCACAAAACATTGATTCACAAAACCCCTGAAAGATGCACCACTGCTGATGAGTTCTCTTGAGGTAAGTCCAGCCTTCAACTTAATTATGATGTAAAGGCTTTTCTTTCTTGATAAGTAGGATATACTGTATTTATTTCTATTTAGTTTTTTTTTATATTCACCAGATGCAATATTAAAAAGGCTAAATCACCTAAATTACCTTATCACCTGTGCCCAGTGAACTGTCTCACAAATAAAATGATTTCGAGATTGTGCAACAGCTAGCCACACTAGTGTATCACAGCGAGTCATCGATGATCAAAATGATACTAAAAACATGTAATCAACATCCAAAATCTGTAATTCTTTTCTAACAACATATTTGAATGAACGTATATGAACATATATAAATTCTTATATGATAAGTTTCTTTTGATGTTTTGATGGAGAACAGTTTGTGATATTTGTTGACACCTGACATTACTGTTTAAACATATTGTGTAATATAAGAAATACTTGTAAATTGTTTGGCGTTGATTTTATAATGCAGTGGTAGTATTCCATCATACTCCAAGAATTTTCAAATTAATTATTTAGTAATATGCAATTAACATGGTTTTACACCTGGGGAGCTTTTGTCGGAACCCATATTTCAACCACTGTCAAGCACTGTCAATCTCAGTAATGTCATCAAATAAGTTTTTGTCTTGTCTTAAAGCATTTAGAACTCATACGACAGTAAACTGTCAATTCTTTTGCGATGAGGGAGTTATTGGTGAGGGTGTATTCCTGTTATGATATTAGTTGCAGACCACAAATTATACAAATAAAGGCTGTGCTTAACCATTACTGATACATAAAAATGAAGGGCACTCGAGAAGCTACGGTATACAGGAAAGAGAGACAAGATAAGACAACAGTGTCATGCTGTCACAGAGAATTGACAGAGAGGGCAGGACACTGAGTGAGCTCACCACACAATAGAATCTAGCTTTTCTATCCTTTGGGACATCATACACTTCAGGCATGCTATTGACTGAAAAGATGCTGCAATTATGTGACTGTGCTGACTTTCATTAGCAGTCTTTCACCGAGGTTTGTAAGCACAAAAAGGGGCCATAAGTTGCAATAAGAGCTTTGTGGTTTGAGCAAATAGCTTCAAATTGACAATGACATAGCCCAGAATGGTGTTCCATAAGTCACTTGCTGATGGCCATTAACAGCTGGCCTGTTGCTTTCCATCAGAGAATATCTGGAATGGCTTGATTATTTAAAGAAAGTGTTATGGTGATATAGATTTATAATCTAGAATCACCAATTATTTTTGCTCTACTCACCCAATTAGCCAGTTGTGTGTTTTTAATGTCTGCATGTTAACAAGATCCTTGGTGGTCGCAGGGCCTCTGGCATCCCTTTGTTGCCAAAAGAACACTAATACAAGCCTATCCTTGATGGCACTCAGCAGCTGAATGTCTTTGTTTAGAATCCCTGTCATAGAGAACTAGCAACATTACCAGGTTTATGATCATAGAGCTTAGCCTGAGGAGGGCCTTCATTCATTTTTATTAAGTTCTGGAAAATTCAAAACAGATTTAATTATCCTGCATGATTAAAGGTGATAGTCAAGATTATATTTTTTAAGTAGCTGAATAATGTTTTCCTTTACTGTTCGTTTTTCATAAAATCAGACCATGTTACATCAAAGGCACTTATTAACACAGAGAATGCTTTCAATGTTTAATTGCACCAATATAATAAAAATATAATGATTCAATAATGTTTTTTCATCTTTTTCTTAGACAATGGATTATTTTTAAGTTAAAAATACTTTATTATCTGTATAGATTTTTCATTCTTTTTGAAACACAGAATTAGAATTTTACATTTAATCAGTGTACAGTATTTCTGTGATTCTCAAAACATTCCTCATTTGAATCTGTGTACATCATTTCCTAATGTGCCTTTGTCACACATCTTTGTGTGTAACTTTCTGAGCATATGGCTGCAAATGTGCCCTTTTGAAACATGCCTTCCTGAATATTAATTTGCTTCTATCCTTGCATTATAAAGCTAAACTTTTGTTGACCTCAATGAATCGACTTTCTCTTCACCTGTAATAAGCATTTCCTTCAATTGCTTATTCAGAGCTCTAGTCTTCTCATTTCACACAGTCCTGGCTCTGGAAGGCTATTCAATTAGCAAAATAGGTTAAGATACTGGCACAGCACTGTGCTGTTTTAACTAAGGGTTTAATGATGGCAATTTTGTGAAGGCTTCATCCTTTTTGCTTTGCCAGGTAAAATAAATTGTCACATTCTGAACAAACATGCCACTCTTTTAGCCAGGAGGTTCTTAATTTCACTTTATCATAAAGAGCAATTTATCTTAATGCACATTCAGCACCAATCATGATTTAGAGAGTAAATAATGATGGATGTGGCAGTACTAACAAAGAGGACTGGTCTTTAGAAAGTATAAATGAGCGCCAGCATTCTTCCTCTGATCGCTTTATAACACGTTGGGGCTCTGCTTCAATTTGTAACATCTTATTTTTAAAACATGATCATCCTGCTGTAACAAGGTAAATGAAACCAGTACTTGGAGATTGCAGGAAAATACTTTCCTTTTCCACTCACCAATGTTATTCCCAGTTTTTGTGACTAATATCAGCAAGTGTAAAGTTATTTATTCAAGCAGAACAAATTAAGAAATAAACACTTTCTATTGGAGTGAATGAATACAATATACTGTATACTTAAATGTTCAGAACGCAAAACCTTGAAGCCTTGTCTGAATTCAGTAATACAAGCTTGCTCATCTGTTCAAATTTTCATCTGAATATTTTGCTCAAGGGGAGCTAAAAATTATCAACCACACCAAAGAAAGTCTTGGTGTCAGGCCTGACTTTAGCCAAATCTGTTGATGAAGCACCAGTTTTCAACGCTTTTCTGTCTGGGTGCAGCATCCATGTACCCTGCAGACATTGTGTTGCAGACTCCGCTGAGCTTTTCTATGAGGTTTTCTATGATCCGTGCCCTTTTCACGTGTTGCAGATCAGATGGTTGCTGTCAGTGTCACCCAGCTGCCACGGACCAAGACACCCAGGCTGATCTGTTAAAAGCAGGGTTCAGACCATCAGAACTGCATCACTTCAGGGCCCCAACATCCATCACACAGAAACAGCTGTCAGAAATTTATTGAGGTTCTGCACAAGGTCTGGCAGGTGAAATGTCACCCCAGATTCATGGCTGTAAAGCCAGAATACATGTGAAAGTGTTAATGTACTTCTCAAATCTAGTCTTTGACCTCTCAGGAACTAAGATTAGTTAACTAGAAATAACAAATAATTATATTTAACTATGCAATATAATTGCACCTTTTATAAAGAAAGTAGTACAAGGTATTGGTTTGTCCCATTAAAATCTAGTCTCCAATTAAAACACTAATGTAGTGAGTGAGATCTTAAACTCAATTGCTTCAGTCATCTCTACTCTATACATGAGCACTAGCTTCAAATTGTACCTAATAAACATATCAGTTTCCTAAAAAATACAAAGAATATGTTAAAGGTTCCAAATATGCAAAATTATTTCAGATCAGATGCTTCCGTATTTAAGACTTTAAAAAACACTATGCCAATTGTAACTGTTTTATCTCTACTTGTATCTTTCATTTCTTCTGTTCACTGACCTGAAAGTTGTTGCCACACTGTGCAAAAAGGCAACTTTATTCTTATTATTGTAATATACAGCACTTAAGACACGTGTCTTTCTTGAATCCTTTGTTAGTCCAAAGTGAAAAATATGTAGAAAAATGGCAGGAAAATTAACATTTTAAAACATTTGAGGGGTAAATAATTTCATTGTAAATGTTTTGTAGGTGAATACCTTTTTTTGTAGAAGTTTGATCATTGTGAACTTTAATGTCTTCTGTGCAGAAGCCCATGATTGCATGAGTTATTGGTATGAAACCCAGGCTTATGCCCAGGGATTTAAAACACTGTTTTATTATGTCTGTTTTTTCTGCAGGTCAGGATCGCAGTGAAGCAGGGCTGATTAAACGCTTCAAAGGGGATGGTATCCGGTACAAGGCCAAGCTGATTGGGATTGATGAAGTCACAGCTGCACGGGGGGACAAGTTATGCCAGGACTCTATGATGAAGCTCAAGGTAGGCACCCATGCTGTGTGGGCTGTCATGCTGTCATGAATATTCATCCACTAACACTTTAGCTATGACGTCTGTTGGTTATAGCCTAGAATAAATGATCCTTTACAAAGACTGTTAATCAGATGTTTTGAAATATGCTCTTTAACAAATAAAAAACTGCACCAATTGACATTTTCTTGCAAATCAAAGCCTCCAGCTCTGTCACAAAATCAAACCAGGGACCTAGTTTTCTGCGATGGCTAGAGTGGAGTCCACCTGTCAATGTAAGTCATTTGTTACAGAGTGGGTTGGTTGTCTGCTGTGTTTCCACAATGTATTATAAAGGCCAGGATGTCTGGAGTGAATTTTGGGCCATCAGACCTAGTGTCTCGTTTGAAAGTTTCTCCACCTTTATAAAACAGAATTAACAAATAAATTTGAAATTGTTCCATTTTGTACTTTTTAATGTTAAACTGGAGAGAGTTCTCTGTTTCTTGTAATGGGGATACTATAGATCTTTCTCTCTGTATGCGGAAAGCAATACTCATCAAAACAGCAATAATAGACAGCTTTGGCATCAATAGATGATCAATTTCAATAGAAATTGTTCTAATTTGTTCAGTTCCTCAGTTGTTTTGTGCAGAAAACAATATAAATGTTCAAAAAAACCTTACTAGGTAGAAACAATAAGTCAGAACGATTATGCTATTAATATTACATTAATTAAAAGTATTCTATTTATTATTATATTAATTCATATAATATTATATAATTAATATTTTCTAATCAGTTCATCTGCTGTGCTGCAACCTCTTTGCATATTCAGATACAGATACAGATCTGCACATACAGATTCGGGTATGTTACACCGCTATCATGTAAAAAGCTCAGTATGCCGTAACGTAAAAGATTGTTTATTAAATAATCTTACAGACACTTGGACTTCAAAGCTCTACTATTCCAGTGGTGTACAGCTAATATCTGCTCTCTGTCCATAGTCACATCAAGAAAAATGTCTTAGTCAATAACTGCATACTATTCTTTGGAGGCCAGAGGTCACAGTCGATCAGTCTTTGAAGTCAGAAAGAGAATCCCTTAATAAAAAAGCAGATTTTCGATTAATAGAGACAGATAACTTCTCCAATGATTTCCATACTTTCCAGATATTGGCCAATTTAAAGAGTTGATCTTCTGCTCTTTATTAACTAAAAGTAACAGTAATTACTGATAATGTTTGCACAGAAAGTCCCCTAAAAACATTCCTTCACCATCCATTTGGTGAAACGTACTGTATGTGTGAAAATCATACAAAGTTCATTCTGGTGCTTTAAAAAATGGTCTGCCAGCTCACACCTCAGATTTAATTTGTGTGCTGTAAAGCCATCAGCAATAAGACTCTGCAACTCACAACTGGCAACCCACTGAAGCTAAGCAGGTGTGAGCCTGGTCAGTACCTGGATGAGAGACCTCCTGGGGAAAAACTAAGGTTGCTGCTGGAAGAGGTGTTAGTGGGGCCAGCAGGGGGCGCTCACCCTGCAGTCTATGTGGGTTCTAATGCCCCAGTATAGTGACAGGGACACTATACTGTAAGCAGGTCCGTCCTTCGGATGAGACGTAATAAACCAAGGTCCTTACTCTCTGTGGTCATTAAAAATCGCAGGGTGTTTCTCGAAAAGAGTAGGGGTGTAACCTACTCTTGTAGCCTCTGTAGCCTCCTAATAATCCCCATCTATGAATTGGCTTCATTACTCTGCTCTCCTCCACACTGATAGCTGGTGTGTGGTGAGCGTTCTGGCGCACTATGGCTGCTGTCGCATCATCCAGGTGGATGCTGCACATTGGTGGGGTGGAGGGGAGTCCCCATTACCTGTAAAGCGCTTTGAGTGGAGTGACCAGAAAAGTGCTATATAAGTGTAAGCAATGATTATTATTATTATCATTATCTACTGTAATAATAATATTATTATTATTATCATTATCTACTGTACATTCATACTTTTTTGTATGTACTGAAACTATTTGTGCTGTTATAAAAACATATCACTACCATAATATAACACATGTCATCTCAAGGGAGTTGTTGTTGCTGTTTTTTTTCCCCTACAGGGAATTGCTGCTGCAGCTCGTTCTAAAGGAGAACACAAGCAGAAAGTCTTTTTAACTGTCTCCTTTGGAGGGATCAAAATCTTTGATGAGAAGACAGGGGTGAGTAACAGAATTGCATGGTACAGCAAAAAATAAAATACTGACACGTGCTACCTCTGGATCCTTTCTGCCCAAGGACACACTGGGCGCCATGTCTCAAGGGGAGTGGCAACAACAAGCATAGGCATTCGGTCACTCTGCCATCTTAGGAAAATCAAAAGACAGGTATGAAGAAACAAGAGCTCCTTTAAAGCTGACATGTCTTACAAAAACAATCACTTGGCAGTTATCTTTCTGTAGTTTGTCAAAAAAACAAGCTATTTCCTGATACAGAGTGCTGGTTTCTGAATTTTGATGGCATGTGAGCAATTAACAAGATGTGACAAATATTCGGCACTACAGTACATCAGCATAAGGTAAAAATCAAGTTTATCTAAAAAAAATTTTCAGAGCTGCAAAAGACAATATCACAATAGCCCTGAACAGTGTAAATGCAATCCACTTTGTGAGGTAAATGATACTTTAAAAAATCTACAGTATGTGGTATTTTTTATAATTTCCAGTATGATGTTTTATTGTATGCTGTTTTATGTGAGCTCCACTACAATTCCAAATGCTGCTGTTGCCCTTTGTAAATGACAGTGTTCCTAGAGCCTCTCTTAGCCCATCTCTCAGTTTTGGACACCTTGAAAAACAGTAGTAGCGCAGCCTTTCTGGACCGGCAGTTCCCATGACTCTGGTTTCTAAACACAGAGGCATTTTGTTCTAACGTCTTTCAGAAAGTAAAGCCACAAAGGCACCTATGGTGTAATTCTGTACACCTGAAGATTTGCCTTTTATAAAGGGGATACACTGATACGTCTGAGTAAATAAATGGATGAGTGTATTTAATATTCTACAACGTACTTTAAAACAAACTGCAAAAATTCCTGCTTTTTTTTTTGTTTCTCGAGTGTTAATGATGCATTTCTAATAGAAGGATGCGAGGGGGAGATTTTTGTAGATGGTTGGACACTTTACATTGTTCTGAGTTCTAAAATATGTGGATTGTTCTATGTAATTTTATAGTCATAACAGTCTTGTAGTGACTTGAATTTATAGTATTACGGTATATATATTTATTTTATACTTTATATATGACAATGATTTTAGATAAAAAATAATTGTAGTCCACAATTGTCAGAACTTTGTTGATTATTTATGGGATTATTCAGATCTGCAACGGTTACACCTGAGTTACTGCTGGAGAGCCATTAACAGAGCCAAGTCTTAAAACAACTGGTGATTTCCACTGAAAGGGTACATGATAAAAAACAATGTATGATGTTTTTTTTTAAAGAAAGAAACATTTGTATAATGCATAATATTAACATGAACCAAGCCACTGTACTATACAGTATATCATTATGATTTATGCTTGTTAGAAGAGTATACAGTTGGTATGATCATTCTGTGAATTATATTTTAGACTTCAGTAAAAAGTTGCTCTCTCACCCAATGTACTGTATAAGGAGTTTTTTTCTATGGTTTTCAGACAGGATGAAATTAACAGAGCCTTTGACAGCCTCTTAATCAATGCAGATCTGTGACCTGATAGCTGCAGGGCCTTGCTTGACCTTTTGTTGTAGCTGTAATTTTGTGCTGGCGCTCCTGAGAGAAAAAGGTTTTAATCAGCACTAGCCTATGGCAATGGAGACTGTGAAGAATTGAGTTCTGTACTACAGTGTTCAAAGATGTTCATTGGTTGGTGGGTTTAGATATGATTAACAACATGTGACAAAAATCTCCCTCAGCACAATGCATAGATGACTTGTTTAGATCTCGGATATGTTGTGTAAGGTCATTTAAAATAACTTTTTAATTTTAATTTTACATTCAAAAATAGGTTTGAAGATTTAGCATGGATTGTATCACTGTTAATGCACATTGAGGAAGTTTATTGAGATAAAGCACCAAAAGTTTCATGCCCCCCTTCCATTGCTATAGTGTGCACACATACAGTACTGTACACAGAACTCAACCACTATGTCTTGCATCACTTCTGAAACTGCAAATTTAAAATATGCTTTAAGGTGAAGATAAGGATCAGGGTTAGCATTATGGTTAGAGTTCCAGTTTATTGTTAAGGCTGGTGTTGTGTTTGTGAAGTATACATTGCATAAGGAACTTAAAATGTACAAGGCATAAATTCACTCTTTCAAGTTCATATGAAAAACACACGATCACCTCTACATAACCGCCTGTTAGAGTCTCGTTTAACAATCCATAATAGAGCCCTTACACAATTTGTAGAATGTTTAAAGTCATTCATTTTGTAGTCTAAAAAACTTTTTTTTTAAACTTTAATAACAGTTGCAGGGTTTAGAACAGTTTATTTAGGTCTTTTTTATCAGTGCAGTCACATACAGTATGTACTGTATTTTTATGCTGGAGAATTAGTAAATACTGAATCTTAATGCTTTTCCTGTTTGATGAAGTGTATATTTCCCTGTAGCTGCCTTATAAAAATACATAATGGTATGTGATTATACCTTATTATACACAAACAGAAATGTGCCGTTTGTTCATCAAAGGTGCTTACAGTATGTTTACTGAGAAATATACAGTAACAGTGAAATACAGGTGGCTATAGAACTGACTGTGAAGGTCACTGTTTGGAAATAGTACTGGTCTTCTGTGACTTTTTCTCCCTTAAGCACTGGAAGATATATATCAGCGAGTTAATTCTGGGCAGATCTGTGTGGTGCAAGTGAATTCTATTATTTGGGTTTTACTGCCGGTTAGGTGGTTAGCTCAGGATTTACCTCTCCTTATAAAAAATACAACAGACCAGGGTCCAGAATATGAACTGTTCCAGTGATGAAAAGCCGTCTGTGTAAATCACAGGAATCACACATTAAATGGAACTGGTGCTGTTAAAGCTGTCCACATAAGGACTACATAATACTCTTATTTGATTTATCTTCAACTGAGCTCTGAGTTCTACACAGCAATGCCAATTAAACCTGTGCACCACTTTGTAAGACTGAACATAAATATTGAAATATCAATCAATGAGAAGAAACTCCTTTGTTTATGGTTTATTTGTGTAATTCCTCTTCAACTGTAATATAATAAGAGAATAAATATGGATGGTTTAAGAAATTTGCTGTTGAGTTTTCACTCATTCGTTCTTTTGCTTGTGTTTCTATTTACCACTTGTAAGATTTGTTTTTAGATTTGCAATGGTTTCCCAGTAAATACTGTGCACGTTATGACTGCAAATGAGCACTGTGACATCTGGCAGATCTCTGGAATGAAGTTCATAATGGAAATTAATATGTGATTAATCCTCCAGTGTTGCTGGAGCTGACAGGATATGTAGGGGTGCTAAAGGTTCTATTCAGCTGTGATTCATTAAGGTGTCCTTAGAGTGAAATATAAGTAAATGCAAGTTAGTTTGCTATAGTGTCCTGTATGTTATTAGTTTGTCCATGAAGCCTGAAGGCTTTCTGTTCTGGCAATAATAATAATAATAATTGCTTACACTTATATAGCGCTTTTCTGGACACTCCACTCAAAGCGCTTTACAGGTAATGGGGACTCCACTCCACCACCACGAATGTGCAGCATCCACCTGGCAAGGCTCTTTGCTATAAAAAACCAAGGTTGTAAGTAACAGAGCAGCAGGAGAGCAAAGTAGAGTTTGTTTTGGAGGCTAGATGACTGCGAGAAACCTTAATTCTAACGCAATCTTGGATTGCGCAAGTACCTGGCTTTATAAACATTGCTTTTTGAAAGATTTATTTAGAACAATGATGTTTGTGAACCCAGTTATGGCTGGGGGTCAAGGATGAGCATATATTTTGGAGTGCTTAATTTAAATTTGGGTATATTTTTCTAGGACTATTGCTAATTGGGGTCTATACAACCAGACATGTCTTGTAAATGGCTCTGATGTTTTGTGTGATAGTATTTATGTGATAGTATTACTATGGTTGAGGTATATATACAGTGGTACATGCTGCATGTACTGTATCAAATCCCTAGGGAACTTTTTATTGAAAAATCCATGCTGATCTGCATGTGTGCATGAGTATTTCTTTAAATTCTGCATGTACTTCCGACGTTGGAATTGTACTGTCTTATATAAAAAGCATCAGTTGTATATGCAGTTATTCCATGGTGTTGCAATGTGTCTTTGTTGTTTGAGGATAAATAGAGTCTCACTGCTGATTTTTCTCATGTCGTACCCATGATGAGTTTCCCTATTTCAATCACATGTGATGGAAAGGTCATTTCAGAGATGGACAAGGAAGGCAATCGAGGTGCTGAAAATGGAAAAGCAAGATGGGTCATTAATCTTTTGGCACCTGAAAAAGACTTAGCTGTTGGTTTTGTTGCCATCATCATTAACGCTAACATTTACAGCGTCTCAGCCTGCACCAACAGATGTTTCTCATTCAGTGCTCTCCCTTTTAAAACTTCTGCAAAAGAAGGTGCTGTCCTGTTTGCCATTGTCTTTCTTTTTCCTATACATTTACAGTAAGTTTTCAGCCGGCTCCTAACTATAACTTCAAATTAATATGTTTGTTTATTCTTGATATGTATTCAAGACATTTGATTACTGGTGGGCTGCATAGGAGCTTTTTTCAACAAGCCATTTCCTGTCTGAACCCCAGCACTCCATGTGAGGACGGAGGTAACCTTGGAAACAAACTCGTATCAGTTATGCAGTAGGCAGAGTCTGAAAGTCTGAGTCTGAAGAAAAGTTCCCTTCCTGACTACATGAAATTTAGTATTATATTTCAGTTTACAGGGAAGCATGGTGACACAGTGGTTAGCATTGCTGAGCTCGGTCCCAGGGTTCAGCTCTAGACCCACGCTGCTATCTACTTGGTGTCTGTATGTTCTCCCTCGTGTTTACACAGGTTCCAGGTACCAGGTTTCCTCCCACAGTCCAAAGACATACTGGTAGGTTAACTAGATTTTTGGAAAATTAGCACTGGTGTAAATGTGTGCATGTTTGTGTCTGTGTGTGCCCTGTAATGGACTGGTGTCCCATTCAAAGTGTATACTGCTTTGCGCCCATTGCTTTATTTGATAGGCTCCAGCTCCCCTGTGACCCTTTATTGGAAGAAGCAGTTAGAAAACGAATGGATTAATTTCTTTTTTCTCCAGACAGCTTAGACAGCTGTTTTCCCCAGTCAAAACTGTTGTATTGTACCAATTTACTTTATCTGCTAAAACATAGGACATGAAGTGGAAAATACTGTCTAGTAAACAATTAAAATTCCAAAATGGTGCAATATTTATAATATTAGACCCAATAAAATAGTCTTGAAGTAATTCTTTTTATTTTCAATTTCACTGTTTTCTATAACATTGAAGTATTTGATTTCTCTTCTATAGATTTTTATTAAATGCAAACACTTGTCTTACATTTAAAAATTTTCATTTCAAATAACAGATGTTGTTTTTAATTTGACAATGGATTTGCTTGGTGTGATTTTTTTTAGCCTTTGCCCTGACATCCACATCCTATATATTGATGTGTTTTTCAAAGACCTACTGTAGTTCCAAGGAATACAAGTGACCTTATAATTTCATTACAAAGCAACCATACCACAGAATGCACTGATGTGACAGATCTAATAGCACTCCATTTAGATGGTATTCTGGAGACATGCCAGAGTGTGCCTTTTCTTTATTAGCTGTTATGTGGTGGGACAAGCTTGGAAAACAGTCCTGGAATGATTTTATTGTATGGAAAGCAGCAGGAACAAAGAGGGTGACAGAAATACCCCCGGGGTGATGAGTTACCAAGAAAATTCTGAATATATTTGCAGATTTCTAAAGTTTAAGAGGGGGAAATATTTATGCTTATGTTCTGGTATGCATTAAAATTCTATAAATGACACGAGGAAGTGGTTAAATATATGGTATGAATTTTACTTGAAAAAATGCTCCATTCTTTTTTTTCTACACTTCTACTGATAGTACATCTCCAACACATACAAGTAATAATAATAGTGATATTTTATCAATATACTGTATACACAAGGTGGTACCATTCAGTCATCTTATAACTGCAGTCCATCACAGGACACATGCAGAGGCAGACATGCACACACTCGTACAAGGGCCAATTTCCTCAGAAGCAAAATAACAATCCGGAGGAAATCCACATGAACACAGGGAGAACATACAAACTCCACGCAGATAGCACCCTAGGAAATGCACCCAGGGCTCCAGAACTATAGGGCAGCAATACTAACCAGTGTGCAACAGTGCAGATTGTACCTTTTCTGTGTTTTTATTTTTGTTTTTGACATCTTTCATAGAATAGTGGAATGCTGTAAAGAGCATAAAGATCTGACTTGATTTTTCTAACAAGGAGCCTCATTACAATTCCCTCTTGTCTCTAATCATTCCTTTGGGTACCAGTTAATTAGTAATTCTAGCAGTAAAAAAAAGAAACCCCTACCCCTCTCCAATCAATTGGAGTAATCACGTGTGTTTAAGACTGAAGTGAATTCTGATTTCTTTTTATAAGAGAAATGTACCATTTCTTCCTTCACAATACCAAGAATTAAAATATAGTCCTTTATGTTACCTGTATGTAATGACAGTGGTATTACAAATCCAGTAAGTCAGCGTGTCAAGTTCTGTTTACTTTGTATTAGGCATAGATACCATACACATGACTGTATTAAATATAACTCATCAATTAAACACATTAAAGTAACTGAACAGTAAATGTACAGTAAATTATTTTTTTCCCTGTGTTCTGTCTTGAAGATCTGCATATTCTATAGTAAACAGCCTGCAGGCTTCATCAATTTCAAAGCTGGAGGAACCTTGAACTTGAACTTTATTGCCATATGTAACTGGTACATGTACTGGTACAATGGAATTCTTACTTACAGAAAGTCTCTCAATTGTTAAAACAATTGTAAAACAACAAAATGCAGACAGTTCATCAAGACAATATACAAACAAACAGTAGACAATGTACAAGTAAACAGCTTGAATTTAAACAATACAGATGTGTAAACAATGACTGGAGATGTGCAATAAATAAGAAATCATAATGAGGTAGAGGGTGTAGGTGTGGTCCAAGGGGCATGGCTAAATGTGTTCGCCAATCGCACTGCTTGTGGATAGAAGCTATTGAAGAATCTAGTTGTAAGTGTCCGTATGCTCTTATATCTCTTGCCTGAGGGCAGTGGGGTGAAGAGCTCATGCCCGGGGTGGTGACTGTCCTCTGTGATGGTCAGAATTCTACCATGCCAGCGGTCCACATAGAGCTATTTAATCTCGGTGAGACCACAGCCAATGATCTTCTGGGCCATATTGACCATTCTCTGCAGTGCCTTTCTTTCTTGAGAAGAGGTGTTGCCATACCACACGGTGATCCCGTTGGTGAGGATGCTCTTGATGGTGCAGCGGTAAAAGTTCACCAACACAGGTACTGGCATCCCCCATCGCTTGAGGCACCTCAAGAAATAAAGGCGCTGCTGCGCCTTCTTCATGATAGAGTCAGTGTTCACAGTCCTGGTTAGATCTTTATAGGTGTGAATTCCCAGAAACCTAAAGCTGGTGACTGTTTCCACTTCCGTTCCATCAATACTGAGTGGGCTGTGAGTGTGTGGCCTGTGTCTCCAAAAGTCCACTATTAGCCCTTTGTTTTATTTACGTTCAAGTCGAGGTTATTGCTATGACACCACCTAAGCAGCTGTACGACTTCATCCCTGTAAGTGGACTCGTCATCATTACTGATCAGTCCTATTATAGTGGTGTCATCCGCAAACTTAATGATCAACTTAATGATGCAGTTAAGTTAAATATAATCAAAAAAAAATTAAATCATCATATATAAGATGTGTTTTATGATGATAAAAATAGTAAAACACATACAAAGCTCATTTAAAACAGTCTTTCTAGGCTGTTCTGTATTGATCATCAGATGTGATGATACTAGGAAACCTGTATCCTAGTGATTACCTTCAGAGAGATAAAACAATAGACAGGCTTCTTCAAAATCTGCTTTTTACTAAAATGATTGGAAGAACAAAATATTGTACTAGAAATGTACTAGACTGAAAGCAGGAGGCTCTGGGTGAATGTGAAATTAATTAAAATTGCAGAATTCTATAACTCTCATTTTCCATTTGCTCTGTTCTCAATCTCACAATGTTTTGCCTGCAGCTTTGCCTCTCCCATAGATATGTACTTCTTTCACTTTTCTTAGTTGTTTCTATCCACCTGCCAAACATGCTGACGCAGCATAATATTGCTTTTTAAATCTGGAAATGCTCCAAAACCCAGAAGTGCAATGCTTTAAAGTGCTTAAACAATTCTGAGCACTGTACAGGGAATAACACATATTAGCTGTTGTTGAACATTGAGGAATCTTGACTCTGCTTCCATTTGAATCATCACATCTGATCAATACAGAACAGCCTAGAAACAGCCTTTCAAAAATGAAAATGAGCTTTGTATGCGTTTTACAATTTTTATCATCATAAAACACATCTTATATATGATGATTTAAAAAATGTTTGATTATATTGGAAAATATACCAAAGTCTATCAAAGTAAATTCCTTAGTGCTTCATTTGTACATAATATTGATACACTGCTAAAGATCTTCCAGGTATTATCATCTTTAGGACAAATACTGTAACCAGTGGTCATGTCCTAAAATCATGGAGTTTATTTTTCAGAATACAGGTAATGATAGTTATCCTGAGGAACTCTGGCACTGAAATATCTGCCTGTCTTGCCCCCTTAGTCCTGGCACCTGGCATGACACTTTCTCCGTGTGGGGGAAGGAAGAGGCTGGATCTCCTGCAACGAGGCGAGTGGCTGCCAAGGGGGATGGTTTGCAAGGCAATAAATCATCATAAAGAGTATTAATGAGATACTGCCGCTCATGGAATATGAAGGTTAAAAGGTCGAGGTCATTGAAACTCTCCATTAGCAGTGGAAATTTGTATTCCTCCCTCTCTGCTGATGAGTGATTGAAGCTCTGGAGCTTCAAAAAACAAACAGAAAAGGTTTACAGATGTACACAAGTGGCTGTCTCTTGGATATTCAAAGTATCAAGATTAAACAGTGCGCCTGTCTAATTCCAGCCTTTCCTACAAGTGTCTGCTTTTCATTTAATGAATATGGTTCTCTGGAACATGTTGTAAAATCATGAGAGCTGGCAGTCACCCAAGAAAAGCCTGTATACTGTAGTTCACCTGTTCACCTGGGACTTTGTCTCCATTAGATTCCTTTTGCGACAACTTAGAGGCTGTCCCTAAGCAAGGAAGAAGAAAAGATATATGTGCTGCCACACACACAACATACAGTAAGCAGACATACATTCTAAAGTGCAGTGTAATAAGCTACATATCACAATCGACTTAAGTTAGATTTTTGGAACCTAACAACATTGAGAATGTTCTGTATATACAGTACAACTAAATATATATATGTGTGCATTTGTGAGTATTCAAGTGCAAATATGTATACAGATTATTATACAGTAATTGGGTAAATTACATTAAAGTTACATGGCTTTGTTTATAAACAGTCCCCAGTCTGCTTTAAAAAGATTACATTTAGTATAGGAATTTTGACTTATAGGAAATTGAACTCTGTGAGATTTACTTGTAGACTGAATGTGTTTTTTTGGATCACAGACAAGCACAAACATCTTTGAAATAATTTTCTGAGCTGCAGACTGCAATATCTATAAATTGTGTTTTTTCTTCAAGTCCCACAGTGCTGCTTTTCTGCATTGGTAATTATTTAATTGACCCCTTATTGAATTTCATTACAGAAAGAATAACCAACACTTGGTCTAATGCAGACTTTTTAAGTTTATTAGAATTAACAACACTAATCTTTTTTTATGTTTTCTTTGCCTTATCTTTGGCTATGTACAGCAATAAGTATGATTCTGAATACAATGCATTTGCACAATTCCATAAAAAGGTATTTAGCATTTTATTATAACCCGTGAAAGGTATCTTAATATAACCGGAATGTGCTCATAATGTGGTACGACAGAATGCATATTGCTTATGTGCAGACTCTTAAAAGCAGGAGTTTCAGGATGGAAATGTATTTTCACAGGTACTCTGGGGCACATCTGAGTACATTTAGAGTTAGAACTACCTGCCATGGGAAAAAAGGTCATCTCCTTTTCCTGTCACAGATGATGGTGCTGCACTCATTTCTCAAGACAAAGTGCAATTAGGATGTCATAGTACAACATATACAATGTGATGCAAGCTCTGAGAGATTCATTGGCTATGGCTTATATACAGTATGATGTTGTGTTTTTCAATAGAAAAGGTGATTAATTAAAATAGCAGTTAGAACCAGGTTGTGAACAAGTCAGGAATTGAAAACAAAGAACATGATAATGTTATCAGATCAGATAATGTCATTAGAAACCAAAAACATTTCACTGCTCCTCATTAATTTAGTTATGTAATTAGAAGTTTATTTATTTGTTGATTTTTACTGTAACTGTTCAATCTTCGGAACCAAGGGCCAATGTTCATAACATGTTTTTACTGAATTGTAATATTCTGCAAAAGTTATTAAGTCCACAAGAGCAACCTACTGTATAAGAGCTACAGTACAAAATATACTGATAAACAAGTTCCCCGCACTGACAGACTGAAACAATCTAATGTTTTTAGTTTTGAAATGAGAAGGATACCCAATTTCAAGTATTTAAAATCCTCAACCAAGTGAACTTCAGAAGTAATGGTGAAAAACAAATCTTGTGATGCAAGTGAAAAAAAAATACAAGAAAGTGCCTTTAAAACTGACGATAAGAGGCACTTTTTAAAGGGCTGTCTGGTCATGCTATGTTGTTGAATACCATGTTGATGTTGATACCATGAATTCTTTCAAGAAATGAATGGATGCAATCTTTAGTTAAATTAGATACCAGAAGCCTAGATGGACCAAATGAATGAGCATTTTTTGTTTATAAAATTTTTTTGGTTCTTATGTTCTTTTTTCGAGATAACATATCATATTTTCCTTCTTAATTCCTGGATATTGTATTATGATTATGAAATTCAGAATTCAAAGTGATTAAAAATTATCTTTCCAAGAGTAAACAAAGTGATATGTGCACAAATGTTACGTCGATAAGGAGTGATACATGGTGTGACAATGTAAAAGACAGCGAACATCTGTTATACCTTGCAATTAGCAACCAAGAGTCTCTCGCTAGTAGCTCAACTTCGAGAATCTAAAAAAACGCACCTTGGAGACTATGTGTCGGCTCTCTGCTTCAACTAGGAGCATCAACCCTCCACCAGCAAAAGGCTGCCCAAGAACCTACTCTATCACATTTGGTGTCCAACGTGGGGCTGCCTCAACTAGTAGTCAACATGACGGACTGTCTGAGTCTGCTAGAGGAAGCGGTTTGAGCCCTTACGACTGTCCAGAGTGAAGCCAATGAATTACAGAGGCAAGCTCAAGACATGTTACACGCACAACTCTCCACACTCCAGGAGTCAGCTGCAGCACAAACCCGCTACTTGCAGGACCAGGTGACTGCTATGCAGGATCTGTGCCGGCAGATTGGAGAGAAGATCAGGGCCCCTCCTCCCGTAACTGCGCCCATGTCACCTGTACCAACACTTGTCTGGGTCCAGCCCAGTCATGTTCTGCAGAAGATGACATCTGAGGACAATGTAGAGGCATACTTGCGGGCATTTGAGAGGACGGCAGAGCGGCTGCAGTGGGACCATAACCTGTGGGCCAGCATCGTAGCTCCTTTCCTGTGTGCCGAGGCTCAGAAGGCATATTACACCTGGACAGCTCTTCTACCTCTGACTACGACCCCCTTTAAGCCGAAATTCTAGCCCGGGAAGGGGCCACAACTTGTGTCCGAGCCCAGCGGTTCCACGAATGGTAATATATTCTTCAAGTCTCTGCCCGCTCACAAATGTTTGATCTAATATACTTGGCTAAGAAATATTAGCTCGAACCTGACACCCTCACTCAAGATAGTGGAACGCATCATCCTGGATACATACCTCTGGCAATTACCCCCAGAGATACGGCAGTCAGTTGCACAATACGACCCCCATGATTTCGTGGCCACTCTGGAGAGACATATTGCAGCATTGAACATCACCAAGGAAAGCGTCTCTACTACCCCTCTGGGAGCTCGCCTGAATGAGAAGAGGGCGGAAGCTAAAAGCAGCCGCGGAGTCCACCCCAAGCCCCGTTTAGCCATTTTGTTCCTGAGCAGGACTGCAGGGGGAGCTCATGGGTCTCCCAAGTGTTCCAAATGCTGCTTGGACATGAGGCCGACCAGTGCCCCTTGGAGGACATGAAGATGGACTGCAACATCGTTCATGCCTCCATAAATGAGACTCCGGGAGGTTGCTTGCTCATGGACCTAGTCCCTCTGGTTAAAACAGTACATCTAAACGGGTAGACCCTGCATGCCCTGGTGGACTCGGGAAGTGCTCTTTGTCTGGTATCCCCGGGTTTGTTATGCTTCATTAGATTGAGGAGCATCAGCGGATTACCATAGGCTCCATCCATGGGGGACAAAAGTGCTACCCCACAGCTTGTCTGCGAATCCGCCTACAATCTCAGGGAATTAATATTCAGGCTGGCATTGTACTGGGGCTGCCACACCCCCTAATTCTAGGGAGAAACTTTTAACAGATGCTGAAGAAGGATTCTCATTCGGTTGGTTATCAGGGAAGTGCCACAAGCCTCGGCGGGGTTCTCCCCGTTCGAGTTACGTTATGGGAGGCAGCCCCGGGGAATCCTCGACATTGCCCGAGAGTCCTGAGAGGCACAACGCCTTACTTCTACCAACATCCTAGATTACGTGAACAAGTTTCAGGAGAGGCTGTCCCAGTTAAAACCGATAGTGGAACAACTCCTGAGAGTAGAACAGGACAGACAGAAAATGTATTATGATTGCAGCGTCAGCTTCGGACCTTTCAGCCTGGTGACCGTGTAATGCTACTCCTGCCTGCACTGGAGTGCAAGCTTTACGCACGCTGGCACGGTCCATATGAAGTACGTGAATGAACTGGCCTGGTGACCTATAAGATCTATCACCCGGACCACAAAAAGAAGGAAAGGATTTATCATGTCAATCTCCTGAAACTGTGGTGTGAAAACCCCATGGAGGATGGTGCGCCTGCCTCACAGTCCTGTGCCTAAACCGCTTCAGCCTGGGAAACTGTAACACTCTCTCCACAACTTTCCCTAAGCCAAACAGAGGAAACCCGCATTCTGTTAAGTCAGAATCTCTTCTCCAACCTACCAGGACAAATGACCCTCATTCGACATCACATCGAGATGCCCCCTGGAGTCGTGCTCAGGATACCTCACTACTGGATACCCGAAGCAAAGTGTGAGGAAATCCAAAAGGAAATTCAGAGTAAGCTGGAGCTGGATGACATTGAAGATTGTTTGCAACGACTTTAGAAGGCTGAACAAAGTCTCTCAATTTGATGCCTATCCAATGCCTCAGATTGTTGAGCTCCTGGAGAAATTGGGGAAAGCCAAGTTCATCATGACGCTAGGTCTGACTAAGGGCTATATGGCAGATTCCCCCGACAGCCGCAGCGAAACCTTAAACCGCATTTTCAACACCTTCAGGGCTCTATCAGTATAAGGTGTTTCCTTTCAGTCTCCACGGAGCTCCAGCAAATTTTCAGCATCTAATGGACCAGCTGTTGAGGCCCCACCTTTAGTACGCCACTGCATACCTGGACAACCTAGTGATGGTCTTCACATTTAGACCATTTCCAGGCTTTCCTCTGCTCGCTAGAAGAAGAAGGACTCCGAATCAACCCTAAAAAGAGCAGATTTGGGTTCGCCTCAGTGAAATACCTCAGCTATGTGGTGGGCAAAGGACCAACACGGCCTCATCTGGATAAGATCCAGGCTATTCGAGACTGGACAGTCCCTAAGATAAAGACGCAGGTGAAGTCTTTTCTCGGCTTACTCAGTTATTACCGGCGCATTATTCCCCAGCTGGCTAAATGGGCTGCCCCCCTCACGGAGCTGACATGGACTTCGGCTCCAAAGGCGGTGTGGTGAACAGCCAGAGCCTTTGCCGAACTCAAGGATGGCCTCTGTCAGGAACCTGTCCTTATGGTGCCAGATTTTAAGAAACAGTTCCTACTACAGACACTTCAAAAAGGGGGATTGGCACTGTCCCGTCTCAGGAAATTGATGGAGTGGAACATCCAGTCATGTTCCTGAGCAGGAAATTACTACCGAAGGAGCAAAGATATGCCGTTGTAGAGAAAGAGTGTCTGGCCATGAAATGGGGTGTTGAATTGTTGTGATACTATCTGCTGGGCAGGGAATTAACTTTAGTAACCGACCACGCCCCACTCATCTGGATGAAAGCAAACAAAGGAAAAATGCCAGAGTGACCCAGTGGCTCCTTGCCCTTCAGCCGTATCGATTTGAAGTGAAACATCGAACGGGGACAGCCCACGGGAACGCAGATGCTCTATGAAGACAACATGATATAACTGCTTAGGGTGAACCACTCTAAGCTGAGGGGACGGATGTGTGACAGTGTAAAAGGTTTTCCACTTTACACCAGTAGAGGATCATCCAGCTACTCCCTCTCTAACCAGTTTCACGTGAGAATGTGAATCAGCACCACCTGGGTCCTCATTGGGAAAACCTATAAAACATTCTCACACGATTACTCTGGGTTCACCTCGGAACCCTGGCATCAGCTGCGAGACAGCAGGCGTCCGTTATACCTGGCAATTAGTGCACAAGGGTCTCTCGCTAGTAGCTCAACTTTGAGAATCTAAAAGAAACGCACCTTGGAGACTATGGAGCCGACTCCCCTATGGGGACTTTGGAGCCACCTTGGAACTGACTATGTGTCGGCTCTCTGCTTCAACTAGAAGCATCGACCCTCCACCAGCGAAAGACAGCTCAAGAACCTACTCCATCACAAGGGGTTTAACTGGGCTAAGTGAGAACTAATGTTAGTGTGGTTCTCCAGTAGGTAATTGGATTCAAAATGTCAAAACAAGTTGTCTAATATGCTGTAATGCACTAGAATGCAAAATCAGTTTAGCCTCACATAAGAAGAGCTTTCAGTGAAAGGAAAAAGAACTGCATGCAATTGTATTTTCCCAAATTGTAGAATTACATATGGTAGGCTGAACACAGAACATAAAACCTTTGGCTTCAAAAGGTTTTTGTTTCAGACAGTTTTCTATTGATGTACCCATAACTGAAGCATGCTGTTTATGTGATACACATATCGAATACTTAAAATCTTCCCTGCTTTCTCATTTCACTGCATGTCACAAAGCATATGGGTATGAAGGAGTAACACCCCTTTCTAATTCTTGTCTTACCCCCCTAAGAATGTGTTTTTCGACCACGTTGTTAAAATGCATGTGCTATTCAGTGGAACATATGTATTGCCAGTTGCTATACTGTATGTGAAGAGAACACATACTGTATGAGAGCATTAAGACAGTGGTAGATCTGAAAATGAACTGAAGTGATGGTTCTAAATCCAAGAAGGTGTTCTTTATTCGTTTGAACATTAATCATTACATAAAAAAATCCAAACGGGTAATCCAAGACAGAAGCAAACTCCAAGGCCAGGAGATCAATCCAGGTGATTAAAACCATGAACCGAGTCGGGACCGGCGAAGGGAGGGGAATCAGGAACAGAAGGTTAAAAGCATAACGGAGCCAGACACAGCAGGACCCGGGCTCTCACGAAGCGGAATTCAATGAGGAACCCCCGATGCGTCTGGCTTTTAAGGGAGAACAGAAATAAGAAGCAGGTGCAGGTAATGGGGCTAAACAAGGAAGGGCTGGAGCTCCCTTAAGAGGAGGAGTAGCGATCGTGACAGCTATAAGCATGTGCAAGCCTTCCTTTCTTTTTGTGTTAGCTGTAATGCATGGTAACCAGGTCCTGAAGAATGTGTATCCCTAGGGGAGTGATGAACTGCTCAAACCAATCCATTACAGGATAAAGGCCTGCAGTTCTCACCAAGTGAAAGGGTGACAAGCCTGTCTTAAGGAGCTCAGATTTGTGTGTTTTACTAGACAGTTCCATTGTCTGACTGTGGATTAATAAAAAAGAGAAAAGGGAACAAAAAAATATTTAGATCTCTTATACTGTAAGCTTCATTGTTTCATGTTAAATTCAGTTCTATTTTTTATGTTTTTGCTTCCGATGTGCACAAGGGGAGCTCGTTGTTGCATTTGTGAGGAATGAAATAATTAGCAGTTGGATTAGTACCAACAAATGAATACCTTCGAGTCAAAGATCCTCTTTAAAAAAGACTCTTAAGAATTACTTTTAGTTTAGGTCTAATGATTTGGAACTATTCTCAGGATTGAGTGAAATAAGGTAGATTGATCCATACCTACATGTTGTTGAGAATCAAAGCAGAGGTATTTAACACACTAATGATTTATAGATCTCCCTTGGAAGTTAGTGCCAGTCTTTTTTATATCACTAAATGTTCTGCTTATTTAAACATATTTGAATATCACTATTTCTGTATTGATGGCAAAAACCCAGGGGAACCATCCTTTCTTTTTCAAATAGAGATTGTAGGATCACACTAGTATTCATTATTATCCTGTGTGACAAGATATATTGTCTTTTTCTTGACAGGCATATCTTGGAGATCTCTGTCCCTGGTGTATATTTTTTTACGTTTTAGTCTTCGTACACATCTGGCACTGGCAATCACTCGGCCTTGAATAGCTCAGAAGCTGGATTAATATCCCAGTCTGCATTTTAAAACAAGACTGGCAACTTCTTTTCTGAGCAGTGCGATCTGTTTTCTTCATTCAGGCACTCTATAAGGTTTTATAAGCAGAGACTTTTCAACATGCCACAAATTAGGTTACCGAGCTGACATTGAAAGGTTTGAAATGGACACTATCCATTCACCATCTATAAAAAAAAGCAGGATGTCTTTTAGAAAATATTTATAGCGTGACCCAAGACTGTTATAACAGAAATGAAATTGCATTTCCCAGTGCAATATACTAATTGAAGGCCTTTTCCTTGTCTCAACTAGTGTGAATCACAGTTGCACAAATGCAGGAAAGGCTATTTTCAGTCACAGCTGACGATAAGCTGGTATTTTGTCATCAGTGTTGAGGGAACATGGTTTGCCTATTGCTCTTGTAGACAGTGAGAAGCAGTGCCCTGTTTCCACCCCAACCTCATTTACCATGATTTTCTAATAGCCAGCTTGCTTTTTCATGGCACACTTTTTTTGACTTTGAATTTAAGCAGGAAGTTACCTCTCTGTTGTTCCTTAGGCCTTTATAATTAATGCAAGATCTTTAGAACTACGTAAGCTGTCACTAACAGGCAAGACATTTACTAACCACACAGATGGGACAGCAGTTTACAGAACACTATTTGAAATTGTAATAACCCATTGTAAGGACTTTCTAAAAAGATGCACACCATAAATAATTATGGCTTCATAAGAAATTATTATTACCAATCAGTTCCTCAGAGGTAGAGTCTGTGCTGCATAGAAAAGTGACCTCTCTTTATTGATGCAAAGGAACAAGTAATAGGTTTATTCCATGCTGAAAAGAGAAGAAAGAAAACACAACGTTTCGGCCGTGGAGCCTTCTTCAGGTGTGAGAAAGACAGGGCAGTAAGCAAAGGTAATGTAGCGGGAGAACAAAAGCTTGGAGAGAGGAGGAGCGAGGGGCAGGAGCAGGGGACAGAAAGAGAGGCCAATCAGGAGGTGTGAAGCCAGGATAGGTGAAGAGAAGTGTGAAATGAAACCTACAATGAATAGAGAGAATTTAGAAGAAAAGTAGTCTGTTGTTAAGAGAACGGGGAAGGTGTGATACTAGTTCAGGTGGGTAGCTGCGTCAGCATGCGTAGGCTGCAAAGGAACAAGTAATAGGTTTATTCCATGCTGAAAAAAAGAAGAAAGAAAACACAACGTTTTGGCCGTGGAGCCTTCTTCAGGTGTGAGGTGTGATGCTAGCTGACTTCACACCTCCTGATTGGCCTCTCTTTATTGATGTACATGTAGTAGACTACTGCATTTTTTTAGAAAATTTAGCATTATTATTTGTACGTAAAGAAAGTGGCTTTACAGCCATTCTATCACACACACAGGAAGCATAATTTTTATTTTTTATAGAGGAATTCAGTAATTATCTTTCTCCTTGGCAAAAGAAAAAAAATGTGACACAATGAAAGGCAAATAATACTATACTACCAGTTTATTTGAAAGGTTTATTTCCTGTCTCCAGACAGTTGTATAATCCTTCGTCTTGCTGCACAAACGATACCTATGAATTGAATAGTTCAAAACTTAATTTTAGGAATATATATAGGACTTGCTGTGGGTTTACAGCATATTACTCAATTCAGAATGTTTACTACTTCGCTTATCTCAGTCAGACATGTCACATTTCTCAGTGAAATGTATAGTAGTGGAACAAATAACAAAGTTCAAAGTGGCTAACTTCTTTTTTTGTTTTCTCGTATTTTTAATGCTTATAAATATACTGTACTTGTATTCTCACTAAAATCTAAAACTTTTTTTTCATTTGTATCTATATTTCAAGTTTTTCAATTATCACAAATTCTGCTGGTCCATTCTAGATTTGGATATCCATTATGCAAACAGAAGAGCGGTAAAAGCATCAAATGGATAGCAATAGCATTAAAAATAAACTTTGCAAATGTAAGAGGATTTGCTCTTTATGACATGCTTGCAGTGAGGTATTGGAAGCATACAGTATGAATTCACTTTTGTACCTGTTAGATCTCTGCCTTGATTCTGGCTTGTTATGCATTGAGTGAGAAACACAAGGGGGAGAGGGTTCAATTGCTCTTAAAAGAAGATATACCTGTGAGTGATGAGTTATGGAAATTTAATATTTTGTTGACATTTGTATTTATATAACAGATATACTGTACCTAAATGAAAATGTAGTAATGTACCAGATTAGTGCATACTGTATATTTACACATTTACCACAAATGAATGTTAGTCTCAGCACCTGTATTTTGAAAATGGCATGAAGGATGACACCCCCTGCTGCACAGTGTCCTCTTTCCACTATTCTGTGGCATTGGTTTGGAAATTCTGGTCCAGAGAGAGGAGTGTCACCTAGTGGTCCACAAATACCATTTATAGCAGTGGATGTCTTAATTTTCTTAGTTTTAATAGTTTTCTTTGGACTTCTTCCAGCTCTGAAGGCCAATAAATTCCATGTTGTATTGATAAAATGGTGTATCTGTCATTCTGCTAGTGGAGCTTTAGGTTTTTTATGTAACACAGCACATACTGTATGTCTGGAGGCCAATAGAATCCCAGCCTTTAAGCTCAGTGTTGACCAGGCCAAGCCATTAGGTGTGTGCTGCTAAACAGATTAAGTGAATCCTCTCTCTCATAAGACGTTTGTAGTGTCAGGAGAAGAATGCAGAACTTCCTTTTCTTTTGCATGGTGATAAACAGGTCTTGAATCCCCCAGGGACAGGAGAATAACATAGCATTTTCTGTACATCCCAGTTTATATCCAATGCAAAGATCCAACAGAGAAAGTTATAAATAAGACATCCTCTGACAGGGACAAGGGAATGCAATTTTTTAAAATTTTAAATGTTTTTATTTCAAGACTTTGTTAATTTTTTTGCAAACAAATGTTTTTATGGAATCAAAGCTCAGTCTACAAGGTAGAAATTAATAAAACATTATTTTTATCTACCTATCTTGATTTCAGATCACTTTTTGTACTATTTAGTTTTGCACAGAATAGAGCTACAGGGCAGAAATGTTAATGTTGCTACTGCATCTGCAAGAAAAAGGTAGCAAGTGATTTTGTTTTTATCATCTCTGCAGATGAAAGTTGTTGTGGCTTTAACAAAGAGACTGGCTGCTGGCAAATGGTGTCAAAATACAGCAGAGCTATAAGAATATGCAGTATGTGGTCCTGCTCTGAACCACTTGCTGACTGGGCCAGCAATGGAGCCCTGTAATGATGGATCACACTGGAGAACTCCTAAATTATCAAGTGCAATTGCAGATAAGCTCTAGGTCATTCTTGTGTTCTTATGATGTAGTGATTAAAGTGGAGTTCAAATAAACTTCTTGCATTTCTACCCCAGCTGGTACAATATTTTTACTAGCCGAACGGAAATTAAGCACCTCATTTATATATAGTACTACTGTACTACTGTACAATCATTTAGACGCAAATATAATCAGCAATAATTTTGCCACATAGCTTGAATGTTTTGTTGAAAGGAGTCCTGAACTGTCTCTCCAGAGTCCACGCATAGCAGGGAGCATTGAGCATGCATACTGTATCTAACTCCTCTTGTGAAGGAGAATGGAGACTAATTTCTTATGGGAAAACAGTATGAAGGGCTGTTCATTAATTAAAATATGGATACATGACAGCATTTTAACCACAGTGCTTCATTTTCACTGAGAGCATGTGATTCTCTAGGTATTATCATGAAGAATGTTGTGCTTTTCCACACAGTTTTACAAATCTAATATATACTAAGAAGTATTGAAAATGCAAAAAATGAATATTGGAACATAGTGTTTGTTGCATATTTAATCGTTATCAGTGGATTTAAATTATTTAATCTTAGTATATTGTAAACAGAGCATTAAGTACTAATTAAGAGTGATATCTGTAGAAATTTAAAATATTGTAAATTAACTATTTCTATTTCTTTTTCATTTTTTAATTGCAGATTCTTAAATGGGATATAGGAGCATGCTTAGAGTTTATAAATTTGCAGTACCTATACTTATGATTTAGTTGATAGTGCACTGATTCCATTATTTGATCTTGTCTGTTCTGCGTGGAGGTACTGTATACTGCACCGCTTAAGCTGCTTACTAACCTATTTATGATAGCATCCATGTTGTTTCAATAAAATGCTGTGTCTGTCAATCTGCTAGTGTACAGTAGCTTTAGGTCTTTAATGTAACACAGCACATACTGTATGTCTGAAGGCCAATTGTATCCCAGCCTTTAATGTAAATTAGTCAGTTGTGCCCCTTCCTGAAGCTTTCTTTAATCATGTTACTGCTTCTTGGTTGCAGGTCCTTCAGCATCACCACGCAGTCCATGAAATCTCATACATTGCCAAGGACATCACAGATCACCGAGCCTTTGGTTATGTGTGTGGGAAGGAGGGAAACCACCGATTTGTGGCCATCAAGACAGCACAGTCAGTGAGTACAGTGGCCTGATGAGCAGACACACCGGATTAGAGCATTGCACAGTTATTCAATATAAAACTCTTAAATGTTAAGCTTCAGAACCTGTTTTCTTTAGATCTTTATCAGAAACTGGATACCATAGTTTTAGTATGTTTGCTTATCGTTTTAATCAAACACATAAACCCCTTCAGATTAAGATCCACAGTGGTTTAAATATATTGAGGGAAAAAAGAAATGCAACATTTTCTGGAGTGAGAATACTCTAGTTGTAGCTTATTGTCACAAGCACCAGCCAGCAGAGATCGACCCACAGATGAGCTAACCAGTTCCAGCAACGGACTAATCATAAAAAGTGTCACCACACTTGTTAAACCATCACCACCCGCTGTACTGTGCTGCACGCAGCTCTATTTAAACCCTCTAAACTCGCTACTCGCTGCTCGGTATTGATTCCTCTACTAGAGAGCTCCTATCTCGCCTTTTGTTAAACCTCTCTTGGTATACCTCATTCGGCTTTTTGAACTACCTTTGCTCTTGACTACGGACTCACCTATTGATTTGGATTGGACACATGTTACAGCCCCTACATTCTCCTTCGTCTGCAAAGGATCCTCATACTTCATCACTTGGATTCGTTACACTTATGTGCTTTCACAAAAAGGTGTCAATTTGTTTTAAGCCCTCTGACCAGCAATACAGCTTGTGCAGTGAAGCATTGCAACTTGCCAATCACACAAAAGCTTGTTAGGTGCACTTTTACCCAATGAGGTCCAGGTGAAACAATGCCTGATCAAGTCACCTTTCAAATGGCCTTAATTCAAAGCTTAGGTCACTGCAAGAAAAAGGTCTCACTTTCAGCCAGTTTTCTGTGCATTCCATAATGCCTCGAATATCACCACAAGCAAGGGAGAGGACCACTGGCATGCTGCAGGCAGGCATGTCATGTGCCAGCGTTGCCAGACACTATGGAGTATGCTGCTCCACTGTGTCCCAACTGCAGAGAGGGTTTAGGCAGACCAGCAGGACAGATCTAAGATCTGGTCACCCTCGAGTGACCACACTGGAGCAGGACTGACACATCAGACTCGTCCATCAGAGAGATTATTTCAGATCTGCCACAAGTACTGCTGCTGAAACTGCCCACATCAATGACAGGACAGTGAGGCTCCAAACTGCTGGCCTTAGAGCAAGGCGACCTGTCAGAGGCCCTCTGCTCACACCTCCTAGATGTCACACCCAACTGGCTTGGGCCAGAGAGAGGCTGCGATGGACTCGTCAGCAGTGGCATCAGGTTCTCTTCACGGATGAGTCATTCTTCAGCCTGTTCCACGCAGACGAGAGGGCCAGAGTGTGGAGGAGAAGGTGTTGCGTTTCTTTTTTCCATCAGTATATTTAACTCCATAAAGGGTTGTGTAGTCAAAAAAGAAAAATAAATTATTTGTATATTACTAAATTAATTCAAACCCAATATACTTTCTGTTTTCTTTTATTGTTTGCTCCAGTTCTCTGTTTTCTGTGATTTCACTCATTAATAAATTAATAATAATTAGGCGTCCATCCCTTTCAAACTCTGAGTCAAGCATGGAGTAGAATTTTATTGAGGGAGAATTTTTTACGGGAAAATAAATAAAGATTGAAGTAAACTGATTCAATACACTCAGTACACTCAGTGCATTCAGTACAGATTCAATAACACCTGGGTTATAAATAAATTAAAACCACAACATCAACTGATATCAATCTGATGTGATTAAAGTACTAAGCATTCAAAGATCCTTTAGGTATCTATACTGTAAATGAATCCGTTTTATAGCATCCATGATAAAACTATGTGGATGGACTATAGGAAGAAAACAAGTAGAATTAATTAATTTTATGGTGTTATTTTTTGTAGTAATGAGAAAGTCATGTAAGCACTGTCTCTTCAGAGTCCACGCATAGCAGGGAGCATTGAGCATGCATATCTAACTCCTCTTGTGAAGGAGGATGGGGACTAATTCATTATGGGAAAACAGTATGAAGGGCTGTTCATTATTTAAAATATGGATACATGACAGCATTTTGACCACAGTGCTTCATTTCCACTGAGAACATATGGTTCTCTAGGTAAGAACACTGGCTGAATTTGTATGGGGCTTGTGAGTCATGTAATGTTGCTTCAGTTTTGTTTTGACATGAGCTTTAGGAAGTCTGACACAAGCCAAACAGATGTGCCCATGTGTTATTTGTAATGTCTGTACTGTTTGCTCTTGGTTTAAAGTTCATAATCATAATTTTTGCCAGTTATGCAAGTGTTGCATCTCGGTAGAGAGCTTTCATTTCCAACAACCTTTTCAGAAACATGGTAATTGGATTCATCATACCAGATTAAATATGCAAATGAGAGTGTATGTTTTAACATGTAGTTAATATTGCAATGGTATACATCATGACATTTGCAAGAAAATTAAACTTGACCAAAGGCATTGGAGGTTAAATAGGTTAAATGTTTTTCAAGTAATTGATGGATTATGACATGATGTTCACTGTGCCTCTTGAGGGTCTTAATCCACTCGTGATTCTAGAACAAATTGTTCAGCAAGGGGAATGCAATAGCCAAGGACAACTCTCGTAATGAGCTTACCCACAATAAGCTTGCAGAGATCCCCCTGTATGACTTTTTTGAAGATTGTCATAGTTGTGGCATTGTTGATTTTCTCTTAATTCAAGATCTGTATGACAAGAATCAGAAGGTGTTGTGTTAATCCACCCTGATTTAAAAATGACTTTGGAGCTTTGTTGGTACAGCTCCAGACTCATCTCTAATTTAATATTGTGAGATGGAATTCAGTATACTTTCAGTATAGTATTGTTGACAGAGCATTGAAAAAAAAAATCAAACTACTAATTCCAACAGGCATTGAATGCCTCCCTTTTCTTGATCTGATCTTCCCCCTTCCTTAGACATCCACAGGACTGGTTTGTAACATGAAAACAGGAGGCACTTTTTTACCCAGATAGGGTGAAAAGATGTAGGATAATCAAGCTGTTTTTCTGAAGCCTTTACCTTATTTTATTTTTAGATGCTCTTGGAAAAAGTTCCTTGGATCACTTTGCTGCTAACTACTACACACGCTAGATGGGCCAAATGGCTCCTTCTCTTTTGTAACCATGATCTCATGTTCTTATGTTCAGCTGACACATAGGCATCTACAGACTCATCAGTAGTTAATGCACATGCATAGAATGGTACTCCTGAATACCTTGGATTTGTACCTTCTATGCTATGCCAGTGGTAATAGCTATATCACCTTCCCTATGTTAGAGTCCTTTGAGCACCTATCCTAGGCTCATACCACAGACCATTTGGTTCAGAGGGGAATAGAAACTGATCTGTCATGTTTAAATGTTAAGAGATTTATGTTTTATAGGCTACTTTGTTTTGCTTTCTTTCAGTGACAAAACAACAGCTATTTATTGTTTGTTACCTGTACATCTTTTCAGAAATGTCAGTGATTGTCCATTATTTCAGCCAAGCACAGATCTACAAATGCTCCAGGTGTGAAATGATGAACTTCAGGTTGAAAGGAGTGTATGCACTGTTTGTTTCACGAGTGAAGCCACACAGACTTGTTTTTGGAGGATAACAGTATGCATAAACAGCTCCTAAGTTAATCTCTTTTTACTATGAATTTTGTAAGTAAAAGATAAGTAAAAGAGTAAATTGATTAACTTCTGATCTGATCCCTTGGCTATTTTCATTCTAGTTTTGTTTGCTGGAGTTTATTTGTTATAATCTAATGTTTGTTGTTTTCAGTTTTGAGATGTGGAAGTATACAGTATACAGAGATACATGACTTAGTCATCAGCCTCAGCATCCCTTTCATCCTCTAGGCTGAGCCTGTAATCCTTGATCTGCGAGATCTCTTTCAACTCATCTATGAGATAAAGCAGCGCGAAGAGATGGAGAAGAAGGCACAGAAGGATAAACAGTGTGAGCAGGCAGTTTACCAGGTAAACCTGAGTGTTTCCAATATTTATCATGAGCAACATCTCCACTTTATTACAGAATAAGACTGGAAGAGTATTTTATTAAGAAATGATAGATTATGAATGTACATACTGTACAGTCAGTACAGACAGGTCAGCCATGATCTCTAGTGAATGCATAGAAAATGAGAATTCGAAAGAAAGTGTTGACCTGGAAGAAGTTACAGCCAGATAAAAACACAGTGAGGTGACTCACATCTGTAAGGCTTTCTATCACCAGGAAATCATTTAGTTCAAGCTTACAGCATTGCAAACACATTCTCACATACTGTAGATGCTCTAAGGATTCTGTAGAAGCATATACAGAAGACAAGTACTGCATTTACAATATCTGTTCTTCACTGTAAGCATTTTTTTAAAGTGAACTGGAAACCGGTGTATATAAAAAATATTAAAAAGTATGACTAAAAATAAACTGTGGTTAAGTATGTTAACTTAAAAAATATATCTGAAACACAATTTCAAGACAAAGGCAGTAATGGCAGTCTCTGCATAATTAAGCATGTCATTAAATAGAGCTCATTGATCTCCTTTGCATTTATTGCTACTTATTTTGAGCCTGAACATATAGTATCTGCTAGCAGTTAGATCACACTGGGTGATAAGTTTCAGGCAGCTTTAACAATTAAATGACAAAAATCTGTCAAAGTGTGGCTTCTTGAGTTGGGAAAAAAGCAATGAATATTTCTTCCAAGAATGAAATTTTAATAATCAGATGTTGAAAAATTTATTGTGCTCCTGTCGAGTTTGCTGATATGCCTGCCTTTGAGTCTTAATTTTTACTCCACCACTATCCTCCCTCCTCTTTTCTCTTTTCTGTTGGTCCAATCTTTGCTTCTGCTTCTTAAATGCTTTCAAAGACGATTTTGGAGGAAGATGTAGAAGACCCTGTGTACCAGGTATATTTTTATACAAATTATGAATATGATTTTTATTTCTGAGGTTATCTGATACAGACTCTTTGCTTTAAATTTATAGTAGAAAATTCCCTTGTTAGTAATAGGCGTTAATGTCATACAAACTCCACCCTTACATTTTTCTCTTTCAAAATTAATGTCATATTATTTCATCCCTCCTATACTTTTAATACATAGTGGTTCATTGCAGTAATTGATTGTGTTTAACCATTTTAGTTTTTTTACCAGTGCAGTGTTACACAGTTTTTTTCTGGTTGATTTGAAGGTCTGGCCTGGTTTGATTGCACCTCTTTTTCCACTTGCTTCACTTAATACAATGCTCTGTAGCACTCACTGAATATAGACAGCTTTAACCCTTTACCCTTTTCAAAACGTTTGGAATATGGCAAATGACCCAAAATACCTTTAGCAAAATATATTAACCGTTGTATAAGCTGAAAAAAGAATAACTATGTCCTGTGTAGTTGCATGCAGATAAAAAAATATTAATATGGCCAGAAAATTCAGGGACTCCCTACATAACAGAGAAATACTTTTAAAATTTCAATTATATCTGTGTATGTTAGTGAACATAACTCACATACACAAGTACCAAACACAAAATAAAGTGTGTGAAGAAATTATCAAAATTGGTTCAGTGGTTCAGTGTTTTTTTAATCAGAATTGCAAACCATCAACGGGCTGAGCTGAGTTTGACTTAGCCAAAATTTCTCTTCCATGTGGGGCTGTAAAGATCATGAGAAAAGAGGATTTTGTCTGCTCTGTCTGCTTTCAGAAACAGCTGAATCAAGTCATTGTAGTTCACAGAGAAGGGCAGGAATGGCAGCTTCTATTTGATTGTTTCTTGATTTTTCTTTACTTGAATTTACAAGTACCTACAATATAAGCATTATAGCTGATAATGTGCATTTCACAATTTGATTACAAAACATTCATCACTACCAAAAACATCTCCAATTTTGTACAATGTTATATGATAATAATATTAACTGAATGAATTGCATAATTGCATAAATAGTGGCATTTGAGAAGGAATGCAGTTCTTTTAAAAAAAATGTCCCATGACATTGCTGGTATGGATGAGAATAATCCCAAATCCCCAATCAGTGCAGATCTGTGTCATTGTAAATGGGGCTGCTGGTCCAGATGATTGAGTGTAACTGCTTGGGCCATGCTTGTATTGATCTTGTTTACCAATCACTTTGTGCTTTCCCACTGTTTTTCTTTCTGCCTTCTCCCGTTGTGCTGCCGATGTTATAGTATATTGTGTTTGAGGCTGGACACGAGCCCATCCGTGAGCCCCAGTCAGAGGAGAACATTTATCAGGTACTAAAACCTCCCTTCTGAATCAATGCTGCCCTATCTGACAGCTGGACCTTCAAGGCAGGAGGCTTGTATTTTTAAAACTAAGCAAGAGGGACTCTATTTCTCACATGGTCTCAGGTAGCAGGAGACATCTAATCTCTTCACCAAATCCAACTCTCATAAAAGCTTGGAAATATCTCCATATTTGCAGCAAAATAATTAGGAACAGGTGTTTCTATTTAGTTTTGTCCAGATTAGGCTATATAGAAAATAGAAAATCACCTAGTGATCGGCCCATCTTTTACAAGTTGGTTCCAAACAAGTTCCAAACTGCATGAAATGATGTATGACACATTCACTGTTTGGTGGAAGTCAATATTCCATCTTCCATCCCGGTCATCTTCAGATATTTTTCAGTGATTATTTTTTTGTATTAGATACTTATTTTAATATGTTTTTTTTTCTACAAAAATAGCCTCTTAGATTAACACAGAGCATAAGGCTTGATTTGATCCAAACTGCAAAATAAAATACTTAGACACACATTAAGCTTGATTGATAGAACTGTGAATCCTAGACATTGATTTGAAAGCACTCAGTTATTTATTCTCTACGAGCTACGTATTCTGCTGGTTTGGGACCTCCATAGCAGTAGCAATATTTACCAATTATTGTTAGGAATAATTTCGTGAAGGCATACAGCCTAGTTTAACATAGTGAGAATGATTGCTTTTAGTATTGGAGAGAGGACTGGAAAAAATATTTTTATTAGTCAAAATCATTCTCTGCTTTCTTTTGTATCACTGAAGGCAGGGTGAAGAAATTCACTTGATTCTTGCACCTAAAAAACTTACTTCAGAAATGTCTTGAGAAAATATGTTAAATTCTTTCAACTGTGCAAGCAAAGAGATTATAAATCTGGATTGCTAATGATTAGTGATGAAAAATTCAGAAACCAGTAATTGCCAAATGGAAACCATTATCTGTTGGTCTGCGTAAAAATCAGTCCTTTGCTGCAACTACACTGTGCAGCATTTACAATTTCCCTTCTCAAAGGAATAAGCTGACCTTCGTGGTGTTCTAATTCTGATTTATTCGAGGCCACTGAGTAGCACTGTGCTTAACTCCTCTTTAGAAGATGAAAGCCAAAGGAAGGTTAATCACCAGCAATGCTATTTGATCTTTAAATAAAAAAGAAGGTAAATCATTTCAAAGCAGAAGCAGAAATAATTGTAACAAATATAAATAAGTTAGAAAAAGTGAAAATAATATTAATCACCAAAAATAAGCCTGAAACAACAACAAAACTAAGAAAATTGTTTCTGCTTTCATAAATCTTAGAAATTCTGTAAAAAAATGCTTTTGCCTCCAAAGGTTCTTAGTACTAATGAAATTTCCTACATGAGAAAAAATTCTCACTATCATTCTTATTTAAAAATAAATGTGCTGTTTTTAAAATTATACTGATATATGGGAACAAATTAAAATATTGTGCTAAATATTTTGGCATTTTACTGAAATGAAAAAACTAGAACAGATTTGCAGAAAGAAGTTGCATTTATTTTTCAGCACATTTTGTAGTAATGTGTACTGTTAGGTTACAAACCAGATCTATACTGCAATTTTGTGATTTCATTCAGATAAAGGTTTGCTTAGACTTTAATTATATGTGAAGGATATCTTCAACTGAAATATGATTCTCATAAATTAGTGAGGCAGGCAAACATTTAATTTTTCCTGAAAAGTAGAGTTCCTCCTGGGTTGTCCTGTCTTTCTGGTAGTGGTGGTGATGGGGGTGTCTGAGTGCTGCTGTTTGCCTCCTGAAGGTTATAGGTATTTTTTTGCCTGAAGATAATTTTTTGTTTACTTATTTTTGGCTTGACTGACTGCCAATCTAGGTCCCTACAAGTCAGCAGAAGGAAGGTGTCTATGATGTTCCCAAACGGCATCCAGTGAGTGTAGGTGTTTGTGCTTTGTTCTTTGCTACCCTCAGGCAAACCTCTCAGTCACTCCAAATCACGTGAAGCCCAAAAAAGGCAGTAGTTTTTTATTCTTTATTTCCTTCTTCTTTTATTCTCCATATGGAATTCTGCTGCTGCCCCTTTTACTTCAGCTTTAGAATCCTATGTGATCTCTGGCAGAGCGCTATGCTTTTGTATGGAATGTACAGTATGCTCTCTCAGGGTCACAGGCCTCAAGTGCTGTGTGTTCTACACTAACTGGAGGGATCTAGAAAATCAGTTGTGCCTCTCAGTAGGAATAGCAGAAGAGGCTGTAGCCGTTTTTTTAGTTTTTTTCCTTTGAATGATTTTATTAGTTGGAATGAAGGTTTTATTAAAAACATACCACAAAAGGAGTTTAAAATCTATAACATTCCAAGAAAAGGACAATGGAGCCACAGTTATGCATGTTGTGGAAGGACAAAATAGTATGTCATAATATGTAAATTAACAATGGTTTAGAGCTTGCATGTAACCAAATCTAATAAAGGCAAGTAATCTGATAAAAAAAATAATTCTGGCAAACCCCCACCATTTAAACACTGCCTTTGTCCCCATACTAATTTCTTTAACTTCCACTTATTATAGTCAAATTGCTTCTACCTTTTTTGTTCTATTGTTCTGAATTGGATCTTAGGTATGTTGAGAGGTTTGTTTGTGGTTGTCTTTTGCTTTGTATTAGCTGCATGCAGTTTTATAGTCTGCAACATTTTAGGTTAGGGGTTGCAAATGAGAAATTCTTTATAGCCTGTAGTAGATTAATAGTTCTTTAGTGCTAAGTAGTAACTTATTATTACTTATTATTAATAATACCATAATAAGAAAACTCTGATAGTTATCCTGTAGAAATGTTAAATTAATTGACAAATTACAAATAACAGATTTTTAAATGTCTGTAAAACATGACATTTGCAACCCCTAAAATGAAAAGTTACTGAAATGCATGATTTGGAACTACTCATATGGATAGGAAATGTATTTTCATTAGAACTGCATAGTTCTTTTGAAGATTCTGCTTGGTAGATCAAGAATATGTATTTTTTTTCTTTAGAAGGGTGATGCTCTATTGATATTACATGAAGCTTATTAAATAAAAGGAAAGTCTATATTTAAAAAAGGAAACAATTGAAAATATATTTCTTTCCATCTGGGTAGGAGTATACAATCTAACCATTGACAAAGGATATAGTAAGTATTTATAAGAAATGAATTGAAAGGCAACATTTTAAAGCAGTGCTGTTTAAATGATTCAATGCCCTGTGCAAAGCAAATGCCCAGTCTTCTTAACTGTTGCCAGTTGCAGAACAAACAATCAAACTTTAACTTGTTAAAACTTGCTATCTCATTTCAAATGGATGTAGAAAAGCTGACTTAGGTTCTATTTCATTGGTATTATTGCTGGTCTGTTCATTCAGTCTGAGCTTATTGAGTGCTTATTGCTCCTTGTCCCTGTCATCCAATCACATTTACAGTAGGTTTATTTCCTTGGACACATTTCACCATCTTAGAATACGGTGCAAGCAAGCTCTTATCTGATGCCTTTGGATCTGTGCATTTATTGAAAATACGGTATTTGTGTCGCTAAAAGTAAAATGTTATTTGTAATTACTTTGTAATTGTTATAAGTACTGTCGATTGTGTGAGTAGGGTGAGCTTTTCATAATGTTATATAGAACAATTTCAATGAGCAAACACTATTTAGGGTCTCCCTTTAACATAGCCTAGAAAGCTGGATAGATAGCTTTTTTGAACTCACAGTACTTATTTATGTGTGATATGATTCATTATGGCCTGTGTTTATAGTATGTTGACTTACATTCATGTAGGCCAAGCATTTCTATTTTGATTTGTTTTTGTTTCTTTAAAAATCAGACACATTATTGTGTCTATAGTTTCATGAAAAGCCACACAGTGTGCTTAACTCTGAAATTACCAGTCCTAAAACCACAATTGTGATAGTCTATTTAGTTATTTGGAATTTTTTAGTACCAGTGAATCAAGCGTAAAATAGCTTTACCTGGATGGTTTCAGATTCAATATCCTTGATTAGTAAGTTTTATGAAACTGTTGTACCCTTTTTGTTTATATTATTTTAATCACATTATCAAAGAAGGCATATTTAAACTTATACATAAAATCTAGAACATATCTGTTCCAAACACAGAATAATTCTGGAATCCTATAGACTGTTGTTAGAACTCAGCCAAGTGTTGACTTTAAAACACATGATTTTTATGGTGGCAAAGAAGAAGAAGCATAGCCACAAACTATCATGTATGTTTCATGGATGCTTCCAACTAACTTTACATAGAATATAAATTAATAATAAATTGGCACATTACAAATAGTCTTCAGGAGAATTCAGGAGAATGGTGCAGTCTTAAGAAGATATGGTGAAGGAATGGCTTCACTGCAAGACCCAAATTACAAAATGAGCTGATGTGTGCGTTTGTACCAAGCATAGTGTCTAGATAATAAGCACCTTGCTTTAGTAGAAATAAATGGCAAACAGATCAGGAAAGTATCCTTAGGGGGAAATAAAAAAATGACTTCTCATTTAATCACGTTTAAAAATGCACAGCTTATGTATTTATTCAGCATGTTATTTTCCAGTGGGGAATAATCTACCAAATAGGTGAACTTTTGTAAAACTGAGTTCAAAAGCTTTCATGCTAACCACACTAATCCTGGGCTTTACACTCTTCGGCTAACTTGCATACAATTCCTTACATAAGAAGGATCATCCTGGTTTTCTCTCTGCTACTGCCAATGAACATATAAAAAGTGGAATCTGAAATAGCCTAACTGCACTTCTTTGTGGCATATTAAGGAGAAAAACAATGTAATGCTTAACAATGTTGGGCCAGAGTTCACTTTTCATACAGTTTTTATGTGGAATACGTTTTTTAAATCAGTAAGGTCCTTAAAGGTCCCTATTGCCCCCCAAATTAAAATGAACTAATACTACATAATATGATTTTACACACAAACATTATGATGCAGAAGAAATCTGCTACAAACAGCCAACGTATGTGTGTGCTTTAGGCATCCCTGTTTTCTTATCTTAATCTTAGTACCATGTGCAAATGGCTCCACATTTTTTTATTTCCAGATGGAATGCATTTGCATGATCAATCAGAAAATTGGAGATTAGGGATACAATGTTAATTATGTAGGCTACATTAACATATGCAAAATACACACACGTGATTAATTACACTTTTCCCCAGAGTACACAAATTGCAAGGTAGGCGTAGCAAGGCTGAACAGCTGTCCAGCGAGAGAGGAGGTAGTGAGGCTGTCAGGAAACCAAGGTCACGGAGATATTCAGTTCAACTGAGGGAGATAGGGTGAACAGTCAGGAGGGTCAACACTTCTTATCAGTTAGTGGTATCAACCACTAACCTATCCTCCCAAAAGCAAAAGAAAAACAAAACTCTAATAAGCTTTGCCGTAGCAGCAGTCAATTTGCGATAACATATTACCTTCAGGGCTAGATTACCATTATTCCAATTAAACTTGCACATACCAAAATACATAAAGCAGCAGTAGTTAAGTAGACTATACTATATATGCTATAGGTTAGACTATACTGACTCAACTTTGCATTATGTCAAACACAATAAACCCCTCAGAGTACCAGTACCAGTACTTTTTCATACTCTTTATATGTAGTGCTGTGATGTACTATTCTCTACTGGTGATCCCTCAACCCATTCTTTTAGTGAGTTATGACAGCAGCATTTTCATTGCTTTTATTTTTTTATTAGAATTAATCCTTATCATCCTACAATGACATCACTTAATTGCACCCTTTCTGGTCATTTTCATGCCATGCTTACTGCTAACCCTAGGGAATGAAGTTAAAATCAATATTTTAATTATTCTTGGATAAGTGGGAGTTGACATATCTGACAGTGCTTGATTATGATGTTTGCATTTTGGCATTTTGCATGTATTCTGTTCTGTGTGTGAAACACATTTATGTATCTTTGCCAGTGGTACTGATTGGTAGGCGGGCATAATTAATTCCTTTTTAATTGTTGCTTTTATTCCTACCATCAATTACCAACAGTCACAGCTTCCTGTCAGGAAATGAAAAGAAAAGCCCTGACAGCCTGAGGTTTGGAATGAAAACAAGACATAGACATTTAAAATAAAGAGATTCATGGTTTATCGTTATTTATCTTTTTTCTCTATCTATTCCTTATCCCCTCATGGAACAGATATTGAAGTGATTTTATGTACTGTATGAACTAGAATGCCTTTTCTTTAGCAGGATATGTCTAATTGATATCTGATTGGTTGGAATAGTTATTCTGAAATCCCTGTCAGTACTGGCCTTTAATAAGTATGTTTATTCCCTGTGTTCTGAATTAGTTTCATTGCAACCTGTACTTCTCCTTACCTGTTCATTCACACAATATATAGTGTGCTGTGTATGTGATCATGAGGGAGTAGGATTTGAGAGTCACAGGTCAAAAAGATAATGTTTTTTCCATATTAATGAATATGAGAGCAGGTCACACATGGAGAATGTCTTTGACTGATCATCTTCATCTTCACTCATTCACCCAGTGCCTGTGGTCACTGCTGTCCCACTTTCTCATCCTATCACCCATTCAGTACCACTTTACCATTGCAGAATGGACAGACACTGGTGGAGATCGATGAGGACCTGTGCAAGGTCACCCAGGTAAGGTTTAGATAGTCTGAGAATGTAGGGAGACAGGTTGTTCACAATCAGTAGTGAAATTAAATCCAAATTGTATTAATGTCTAATCAGCACTCAGGATTGATAGATTTAACACAATCAGTATTAAGTACATTTATGGTTTTATTGAGTGCACAAAGTTGCTTACCTTTATTAAAGCATGTCAAAACACTGTCATCTGCTGACACTTGCTGCTTACTGGCACGGTGTCCTTTGCTAACTATGTCCATGTGTAAACATAAATGTTGCTATGGAATATGTAGTAATTCCATATAATCATGGAGACCTTGGAGTAGTGATTCATAAGTCTAGAATCATTTATCAACAATGGAATAAACCATTATGTCATGGATATTAGTTCCAAGAAACTGAATAAGCTGGTAATGCAGTTGGCACCGAAGCACTGCCTCATTGGTGGCTTGTAAACAAGTAATAGAAATGCCACATGTAACTACACCATGTTTTTTATCCCATCACAAAGCCCTAATGGTTGAACTTCTTTTAAACGTGGAATTCCTCTTTAAAACAGATTATGAAGAGGGATACTATCCTGACTTAAATTTCATGTAAAACAGATATCAGCAGTAAATACTGATCCATATATTGCAGCAATTCACTCTGAATAATAACTCTTCAAAGGTAAAAATAAAAGTGTATGGTCCACTTTATGTAGCACAAATTTTCATATGGTAATTCATACAATTAATCCATTTAAAAAATACAGTACAGCTTTGGAAAATGTGTAATGTAGTGTGAAGATGGTCTTTAAAATAACTAGTTAATGGAATATTAGCACTTTATCAATATAGTCTATCAAATAGTGTACTGCTTGTACTATTATGTAGTTGAAAACATAGAAATAAACATCCTGCTAAAAGTTTGCTTATTATTGAAACCCTGATCAGTAAAAACAAATCTGCACAATCCAAAATCCAAATGTAGCCAGCACACTAATTTCTAGCAGACATTACGAATGCATTTGAATGTTTTATTAGCCCTTTATTTTAAAAGGCTGGGTTTGAAGCAGCACTAGATGAGAATAGACTGTTCATCCTATAGTTTTAGAACTGTTTTCTGATAATAAAATAATAGGACTACATAGTACATTAATATAAAAAGTTTGCAATGATATGCAATTGACTAAAATATTTTAAGAATAGCACCGACATCCAAAATGTGTCTTATGATTTATGCAAATCCTTTATCTGATACAGAGTATTGTACAAGACTGGGAATATAACGTAGTATAAATAGAATGAACCCTCTCCATATTTCCTTCCTGGAGGAATATTAAATTAAGTGACAAATGAATTCTCTACCTGCTTAAGGGAAACATCAGATTAGAAAAAATAATGCATTTATGTGTGGTTCTCACTCAAGTTAGGGAGTCTATAATTCTCACCTGCTTCAAGCTATGGCTAGTTCCGGGTGAGTATCTTGCAACCCATTAGTGTCATGTCTCATTCACATGTTGTTGTTCATTTTCTAACAAGATATTTTATCAGATTCACATTCATGGAATGAGCCTCCACATCTCACTAATTCTACCTAATGTTGCTAGTTTTTTTAGAACTGTTCGTGACAAAGGTGCGTATGACATGAATTCCAGTGAGGATTTGTTTCTAAAGAAAATGGAGCCTTAGCTTTCCTCTGCTTTTCTAAAATGCATTTTGAAATCTGTAATTCCAGAATATTAATCAACTGGAACTGTTTGGAGACATGTCGACCCCTCCTGATATCACATCTCCATCCGTGAGTGTCCCGCCGACTTCCACACCATGTGCTTCTTTTTTCAGATTTTGTTAAGGAACCTTTGCTTTATGACCATGAGTATACGAATAAACCGTTCAATATAAAAAAAAAAAATTTGAAACAAAACTAAAAGAATGGAAAATTTTTGTGAACATTTTACTTTTAATTCTTTTTTAAAAAAGGCATTACCTGGAACTATTTTTTATAATTTGCACTTTGAAGACAGTCACATGGGAAGGAAGGAAAGAAAACTGCTTCTTTGACCTGCTGTTTGTTCCGTCAGACACCTGCATCTCCAGCCAACACGCTCGACCCTGGAGTGTCTCATCAACCCACATCGGAGATGTTCACCCCTTTCAACCCTGCATCAGTGCCCTCAGGTAAAGGAGAGTTTCTCTCACAGGCATCAACCCATCAACCAGTGCTCTGAGATTCACCTACTCCATTCAGCTCCCATAAGGTCCTGATATCATGTTATCTTAGAGCTACTGTAGCATAGTACATTCTCGTTCACTAGGAATAACAACAACCAAAATTTAAGTGTACTGAAATGTTTATTGAGTGTTTTAATCATAGCAACTTGGCTTACCCTGCTTGGCTGAGGGCCAGTCTCCATAGGACAAGGAGGCTGGGATCCCCATGCAGAGTGACCACAGGGGGAACTGCAAAGGTAGAGATGGGGTGGAGAAGGGATGAAAAAGTCAAATGCGAAAAGGGGCTTACATATAGAATTACATATAGTATTTGTATTTTTTTTAATGTGAGGAAAAGATGCCAGGAATTATATGATTACTATTTAGGACAGATGAGGCTAATTGAGCTTGGCTGTTGTCATATCTCCCAAACTTTTATTTTGAACTCCTTTTACTCTAAGTACACTTAAAAATTGCAATAGAAAACTATTGGAGCATGTATTTCATAATGTTACTCTTATATTGTTTTTTATGGGATTCAAAATGAATGTCTGGGAGAAAAATGAATCTCAGCTACTTGCAGTCACCTGCTGCAGTATAGAAATTCGGACTACCTTACCAATGTTCTTTGCTCACGTATACCTCCACAAATCTCATTGCCACCACCTGCAACCCTTCGGCTCATGTGATAGCCAAGGTCTCCAACGACTTCAGCCACTTGACCAAGTCATTGTTTCTTAAGCCAAACATTTTAAATCCAGATCACGTCTTTAAACATTAATTACTTTAGCCTAGACCTAGACAAAACAAAAGGGTTTGTGTACATCTCCTGAAATATGGTTTATTATGACTTTTCACTTGTTGTCATAATTTGTCACAGTTGTCATAATTTAATCTTGGTAACACTTTGAATTCCTCAGTTTAATTACTATGTTAAAAAATTGAATACTTAATTTTAAATTGAATTTCACAAAATGAATTTTCTTTGAATCAAATAAAAATAAGTTATTCACCACTACTTTTGAAAAATCAATTTAAATGAATGGATTAATTAGATAATATCAATTTTTGTTCAATATGTAATGACTAGGATATTAGGCAATGCTGTATTTCATAAGCTCTAAAAGATCTTGCGCATTCTTTTTTGTAATGGTAGAGGATGCAGGTCACCTTTGAAATAAATCATTCACAGTCTTTTTAAACTATGAGACTATGAAACAGCTATGAAATTGTAAGCATGTAATTAAACATGTCTCAAGTCAATGGAAGCGACAGTCCAACAGGCATAATACGTTATTAGAAATACCACAAAGATATGAACTGTGTCTCACAGATATGACAGTGTTAGCAATAAAATCAATATCAAACTTCGGATTGAATTCTCTCACAGTATACAGTAACACAGTAAAGCATTAGGACCTCTGTGATTAACTTTCCTTATATTGCCTCTTGAGGTTATAAAATATACCCTTGGCTGAGCAGAAAAGAGATTCAATCAGTCTTCATAAGACCCTACAGTACATTGTGGTACAGTACCTACCTGGAGAAGATTGGTTTTCCTCAGTGCTTTTTGCAGTCATTAGTTAATCATTTTCATGCTGCTCAGATATTGTGTCTAAAATGGGACCTCTTGGAAAGCTTTGCACAGTCTCATACAAAAAAGGAAAAAACGTATTCATGTTACACTGTACTCCAGTACTTGACATTTCAGTGAGTATTCATAACATACAATGTTGAAGTGACAAGTACAGTTGAATAATGACTGACAAAGATTAGACAACTTTGGGTGAATTTTATAGTTGTACTGGCCCTGGGTTGAAACATACTGTATGTCAATGGAGATACAAAATAGAAGAGCTGTTGGCTCTGTAATAAAATATTTGTTAATCCTCCTTCATTTTTTAATTATAATTAATTATTACGATAATAGAGTGATAGATTAACAATACATCTACTCACAATTAAACAATTAAATATGTTTAATAAAATATTTATCTTAATAAACTTTACTTTAAAGATTTAAAGATTACTGGATGAATATTTAGTCAGTGATCTTGCAAAAGTTTGCCTCTGATGATTTTGGATGCCGTCTGTATACTCTAAACATACATGCATATTCAGTTCCTCTATAATTGCTGATACAGCTGGGACATCTGGCTGTGACAGATTGAATAGTGCTATAAATGTAAACAATATTTCATTGAAATTCATCATAGTACTTACAAACAATTCTGTAAGTACTTTGATGAATTCTGTATACTAATACAATTGTTAGTAAACCTGGACTTATAAATGTTTGCTCAGCAACGGCGTACCTGACCAAACAAATGTTTTATAGCCTATTTTAGATAACGTGATTATCTTTAATATATTCAAAGTAGCTTAGTATTGAATTTTGGGACTTAATTTAACTTAGTTGTGAATACTTTTTCTTCTGCCTTGGCAGTCAAATTTACAGCAGCCACATTAAATAAAGGGATTTAATTTGCACAGTTTTTAGTGCTTATTGTGGCAGAATGTAAGAAAATCAGGCTTGTTTCTTATTTTAGTGTACATCTTTGCCATTCTGCATTTCAACACCCCCAGACAGATTTCAATTTCACAAACTAGAGACTTATTGCAAAGGTATTCTTTCAAAGACACTCTCCATTTAAATACACAACCTCTTTATGGATTTACTTTTAACATTTTTGGAAGCAACAAAACCTGCACTATCAGTCTTACTTGTATCTTTCAGTGAATTCCTAAATTAAAAATACAAACCATGACCCATTGTTTTCCTAAACAAACTTTAGGATTGTAGTGATTCATAGCCGTTCAGGGACGCCAAATATGTAAGAAAACTGGCTCTCTGAAGGCACCAGTTCTGTAGGGTTTGGGCATTTACTGAGACAATTATTAATTGTAGCAGTAAATCACAAAGTTGATTCTTTTGATGGCTTTAGAATCCAACCATGCGACATAACTCAAACAACGCGCACACACAGGTACTAATACACGAGGATACATTTATTAATACATAGAATATGCATTAAACCTAACAGATCTTATCGAGAGGGTTATCAGAATACAAAAGGTATATATTCAGTCAGTTACAAAGAGTTACACATATCAAGAGGACATACGTTCAGTATATCATTCATTTAGACCGTTTCATAAATGAACTTGGTTACAACTTCTACATTAGATACTCAAAACAAGTACATAACTCTTAGGAATTAAATTGATATCAACTGGTTGGGATAACAATTGAATTCTCGAGCTGTAATGCATTGAAGTTGAATACTCATCCAATCTTTGGGAATTCAGATCTCCTGCGGGCACAAAGAAACAGTTGCAGGCTGTTGCTGTCCAATCCGCGCTCTCTGGCTCGGTGCCAGGCTGTACTGTGCGGCTTGCGACGGTGTGTTGCTGATGCTCACTGGCCTGCTAGTTAAGTTTGTGCACAGGAGAAAAGATGACTGTGGGTCCCAGCAAGTCAGGAAGAGGACCAGTTCGTTTATGATGAAGAGCTAGTTCTGAATAGCGATTCAGCTGTCCACAGTTCTGACCTGTTCACGAGGCCTGCTGCTGGTTACTCTCTGGCAACCTCCACTCTAGACTCTTAGAACAAAGGAAAGTTCTGGCACTCAGACACACTGGCCGTTCCGTGGTTGTCCGGGCTGAGTCTCAGGATGGTCAGGAGGCGCGCTGCGAGGATGTCCTGCCCTTGGGAGCCTTCTGCTCCTGGGCCGTCCTGCCCTGGAATTCTCCTTTGAATTCCCTTTAGAACAGTCCACAGAATCCTCTCCAGAATCTTACTGAATCTTGTTGAATCTCTGTGTTGCCTGTTTTTACCTGGAGGAACTTCAGCTCATTGATTGGCTGAAAGTTCCATGGGCATCAGAGTCCCACGTGGGTTACTCGGCCCTACCAGTCCCTGATTGGTTGATCAAGGTGAGATATGAGTCACTTACTCCTGACACTTAGGAATGCAATCCAGATGTCCAACTCGCACTCCCTAGACAGATAGGCGCCAATGGATGACCATTGATCATGATAGCCAGGCTTAGCTAAGTGCATCCCCCTTTGGGAGCTGGTTTCTTATCACAAGAAAACATCTTAAATCAGCTTGCATGAATTCTTTCTCTGTGGCTGCACCACAGAGATGAACAGAGAAATTAGGCCTAATTTGGGAAAGCTCAGAAACACTTAATTCTGCCTTATTAATAAGCCTCACCGCTACAGGATAAATTACTATATAATGCAGAGTAAAAACTTTCATTCTTCACACAAGCCCGCTTCCCCATCAGGATTCTGCCTGAAGAACTCTAAAATACATACTCTAATACGATGTGATGGTGTTCTTAGTTTTAGAATGTTTATTCTAACTCGAGAAGGTGCAAGTGTTTCAACATAAGATACATAAGTATTTGTACTCCGGTTGGAAAACCAAAAAAATCCGTAGTGGTTTTAAGAATACTTCTCGTGAATCACTCGCTGTTGGTTAATGTGTGTCACTGGTTACTCAGTGTATTTTCCCCCTTTGTGAACTGTTGCTGCTTCTAGTCAGCACCTCTATTATGCCTGCTGCAACAGGATTGGCGAAGACTGCTTCAGTGGTGCACAGACTCCTCACACTGTGTAGTGCTAGCTTGGCCAGGTGTTCTGTGGAGCTCACTCTTGCCCTTGGCTGTACTTTCCAGGTTATGTCACAATGGGAGCTGTCCAGCCTGCCCACTGGGGACAGCAGCCGTTTGCCGCCCAGCAGCCCCTGGCGTTTGGCATACAGCCTCCCATGCCCGTCGCTCAGGTCATCCCAGGAGCCCAGCCAATGATTTGGGGTCAAGCCAACATTTTTCCTGCCACTCAGCAGCAATGGGCTGCCATGGCAGGGGCATTTCCACCCACTGCCTTCATGCCGACGCAAACTGTTTCCCCCCTGCCGGCTGCTATATTCCAGGGCATAGCAGCGGCCCCTGTGGCCGCCGTGCCACCTACCTGCGAAGCCCCCACAGTGTCCAGCCCTCAGCAGGGGGATCGGTCTCGACAGAAGATGAGCAAAGAGATGTTCAAAGATTTCCAGATGGCCAAACCACCCGCTGTGCCATCTCGAAAAAGCGAGCAGCCAGTGTTGGCCTGCACCTCGGAGGCCTTCACCACTTACTTCAACCGTGTGGGAGTGGCTCAAGACAACGATGACTGCGATGACTTTGACATATCACAAATGAACCTGACTCCTGTGACTTCTACTACTCCTTCCACCAACTCACGTGAGTTCTTATCCTGCAGATTCTAAATCCAGACAATAGATAGACCCCAGTGGCTATATTATTATTATTATTATTATTATTATTATTATTATTATTATTATTATTATTATTATTATTATTAAGAAAGATAGTTAATGCAAATTTACTAAAAATCAGTATCTCGTGCTCGTTTACTTGCAAAATAAATCTCTAGTGTTCATAAAGCCTGAAATGGTTAATTCTGCTGTGCAGTTTTTCGTTTCAGCTCTATAGACCGTTTTTGTTGTTTTTTTCTTGTTTTTAGTGTCCAGCTTCAGCAAGCAATCTTCAAGTATACCAATATAATAACCTATGTCACAGATTTATTTTCCCCTTGCAAACAAAAGGCATTTATTTCCAAAGTCACATGGAAATTGAATTAGTTGAATTAGTTATCATCTTCATCTCTGTGTTAGATTGTTATCTTTGAAAATGCAGGGTTACTGTGGGCTCTATGGCTTCCTCAAAGACACATTGTAAAATGTCCATTAGACTAAAGTCTGAAGCTTTTGAATCCAAAATCTCATACCTGATTTATATAATACATAAGCAATACATTGCAAAACAAGCATGCCATTTTCACTTAGAAAGGATATGGAAAACTGGAAGACATCATCAGTACCTTAATCTGTACCTTGCATTTTCTTTATGTTTTCCAGCTTATTTTTCTGTTCTTTCATCCCCTTCTTTTTCTTTTGATGTCTTCATCTTTTAGTTTTCATTTTTTTGCATTGTCCTAGAAACATGTTTGTACCGGTTATTTTGTTCTTTTTTATTCGGCTCATCTGATTAAGTTTCTGTACTGTATGTCTTGAACTACAGTATATCACTACAAACCCTTACACTCCATGCTTTCCGAGAGACAGGTGCTGGGCTCTGTGGGTCCACCATACAGACACCACATTGTGCTTATAGTCCCCCTGGAACAAGAACAGATTGTAGTGTTGAGCTGTGAAATTAGAATCCATTTTATCAGAAAAATAACTAAAGGCAATAGCTGACATTTAGAAGAGCAGAAGAATACTTTGTCTTCCCCTGTGAGCTATTTATGATTGTTTAATTATCTATGATACTGAGAGACTGAAGCAATGATGGCCCATTTAATTTTACAAACCTGTATTGTATGAATTATTAGTAAGAAAAGTGATACAATGTCAGGATACACCTCTTTCTGTGCAAATTAAAATAATCAGTGGTGAGAACTTTGCAGTTATAGTGTAATTCTTCACTTTTGCTCAAGAGGTTTTGGGCTATAGCATGTTTAACAGGGTGAAATATATTAATCTTTTATTTTTTTTGGCTATGGTCTTAAAGTTTTCCTATGAGTGGATTCCACTTACTTCTGATCATCTCCTAAAATATAACAGTGAATATTTTTGAATATATGTTCAATTGTTTCAGGTAAAAAAACTAAAGCAACTATAGCCCCGCAATGATATTCTACAGCACTGCAATCCACCAGGTTAGGCAGCAAAATAAAAGAGCAGGAGTTTTAACAAGAACACTGGAGATTGAATGGGCATGAGCTGTAAGAAGATTCAACAAGGCATTACCCAAAGTGCAGCTGTCTGAAAGGATGACAGAGTTTGAGAAAACAGCACGATTACATTTAGTGCCTCCCAGAGAGAGCTTATGTTAGATCCTTCTGTGTTTTGCCTATAATTGTCAGAGAAAGTGTTCCACAGTTTGTGCTAAGTGAATGTGAAAGGTTTTAGTACCATGTACAAGTGCAAGTATCTTGAGAACATGGCATTTAGGTTCTGTGCATACCCTGGCCTTTAAAGTTTCCTCTTTATTCTCTTAGTTTTTGTCAATATACATAGGTACATTTAACACAGTCTACACTCACTGCATATACTCACTATAAGTTAAAATGCATTTTCTATATCAATATATAAATAAGATGTTCTTAATGTCTGAATATATTATATATAAATCTATATAGATATGTACTGTATGTAGATACCGTATTCAGTACTGAAGCTTTTGCAGTGACTCTCTTCAACAAACATTAAACTGAAAAGATTGACTGAAAAAATTATTGACAGCTTGTTTACGTCTATAATGCAATTTCGCAAGTTTTTGGCTTGTCTAGTCTCCATGCACTTTTAGTTTGTTATTGACAAAAAATTGACTCTGACTTATTGAACATACATAGCATGGTAAAAATCCAAGGTGCTACACACAGATGCTTTAAAAATTATTGGATCCACATCTGAGTATTGTTCTACATTACTGACAAGAAAAGAAAAAATGTGGAGAACAACAAATTCATTAGATTACATTTTAACACAAGGATCTGAATTTCCTGTGTTAGAGACTTCAGTGAAGAAATGTGTGTGTCTTGTGTCTGTGCCTGTATTCGCACACTGCAGCGGCTGTCTTTGTCAGGGTATTTGCTCTGTGTCTTTATGCAGCTCCAACTCCAGCCCCTCGACAGAGCTCTCCATCCAAGTCCTCCACCTCGCATGCCAGTGACCCGGCCACAGACGATTCATTCGGTGACGCAGAAGGCAGTCCCAGCCAGAGTGGGGAAGAAGATGCTGTGAGTATCACCAATGCCTATGGAAAAATAATCTGCAGGGAACAGGTGGTCTCCTTTTTTGGATTACAGCATATATAATAAGTGCAAGACAAAATGGATTCATGGAAAGCTATGCAATAGTTTAATTCCCTACATTGAATTCTGTTCAGTGTTTTATTGCAGAATTAAAACAATGTTTTTACCAGTATTACAGAAAGATGTATAGTAATAACAATTATACAGTGAAACTAGAGTGTGGTACAGTATGTTCATTGATGGCTTTTAAATAGATCATTCTGTCAGCACACCCAACTATAACAAATCACCTGAGAATCAGCTGTGGACAACAGCAAAAATTAGTAAAAATCCATAGTGTCTTCAGTCCTTTCATGTGTATACTGTACCTTTAAATTTCTTTTAAACAGTCTCCTAACTGAAATGATGTCTTAGAACCTTTAATGCCAGCACTAGTTCACCATATAAGACATGTACAGTATTCCCATAGAAATGTCTTACAAAATAGGCTCAAACTAGCCACCTATCATTTATCATTAATTTTAACCGTCTGTCTGCAATTGTGTGAATAACATGTTTAAATTCCCTGACCATCCCACAGAGTAAACCATCAAGACCTTCCCTCATTTTGTAGCTATTAAAAAAGCTGTGGGCTTATTAATATCCATATGGAGAACATACCTGTATATACCACATTATATATACGGTTAATAATAAATTCTGAAGTCACAATGTACAAGCCACATAAGTAATTTACATTTCATTTGTCATGTAGCATATCTCCTATGGTTGATTGTAAATAACAAAAGTGACCAATTCGTCACAGGCTAATTAATTCATGGTGTACATGATCATCCTGCAGGAAAGTGAACATGATGGGACTTCTTGGGAAATAATCGGGAAAGTTTTTAAAGTGTGCAGTGAGATGTGCTCCATCTTTCTATCTGTGATGTCAGGGTTAATAAAGAGCTCGTCACTTGGATCATGAAAGAACAAATACAAATGAATGAAGATTAGATGTGGTAGTAATTTCTATTTCACATGCTTTCATGTTCTGTCTCAGCAGTGCAGTCCTTGCTATATATCTGTGTGGTCACCTTTTTCTGATCCAGTATCCACATTCATTGAAAATCTAAAAGAAAATATGTAATAACTTTACATATTACATTACATTTACATCAACATTACTTAACATTACATATACAACTTAACTTTTCCGCATTGGGATTGAAATCTAAAACAATTGTATCATGTTATTTTATTAATTATATAAATACAACACACAAGACTATAAAAATAAACATTTCAAATCCTGATATGGGACAAATGAATTGCATAATGTTATCTCCTATTCGATGGAAACACCACAAACAAAAACACACACGCATTTACTGGTTACAAAACAGCATTACCTGGTTATAAAACACTTCCATTTAATGTAAATCCTACACATTAATAACTATGATATGAACATGGCAACAACTCCTATGTTCAAAGTTCATGTATTATAAATTAAACAAAAAATGTGTTTTAAAAACATGCAGAGTTTTGTTTTCAATAATAATCCAGCCACAATTTTTTGCCAATTATTAAAAGTATGAGACAAATTACCCAAATTCATTTTTTTTCCATGGAATGAAACCTTAATTAGAAGCACAAGATGGAAAATACCATTTGTTACTGGCCTAGAAGAAGTGCTGCCAGAAGTCAAAGAAGTGCTGCCAGACACCTTTCAGGAAACAAATAAATATGAAGAAAATCTAGGAAAGACGTAGTCAATTAAGGGCAGTTAAATAGACAAATGCCTAGACACTTAACGTGGTCATGATATAGATATCAATTCAAGGAAATAGATAAGTTTCCCATTATATAGCACTATGAATCATTGTCCGTTTTACTGGTTTCTGGCTGTTGTACAAATACTAATGAAGTGTAGAAAATTAAGCTTTTTGCATTACTTTAATGTGATAGACGTTTTCTATAAACAGGGTCATTAGTTTGAAATATTTTAGGCTTATTGCTGGCTTATTTCCTGTCCACAGCAGTAACAAACTTGCGGAGCAGTGCATTGAACTTCAGAACCCTGTTGAGCTGTTTATTTCATTTTAGAGTTGAACCAAGTTGTTTTGTGTGTGTGTCTGGGGGAGTTAATACTGCAGTCAGGTGATGTTAGCTACTTACCATCTGTCTCAGAATCTGAAAGAGACCAGAATATGGAAATTGTAAATATGGGCTTTAAACATGAATTGAAGACATTACAAATTCAGTGATCTGTACCCCCTGGTTGTGAAACTGAAGTGGCCAAGCAGAGCAAGAAGAGTGGGCTGAAAATTTAAATGGAAAGGCAAGTTTTATGTATGAGCAACAAGCAAGATTTCAGAACTGTGCTTAGTTTATACTCTGTCTTACAAATACAGTTGTAGCTCATAAAAAAAACAACTGAAATGGATCAAACAGCTGTGCAATAGGAGTGGGCAACAGATTCTTTGCATTAATAGTTACTGTACTTTCTACTAGGCATGGCATGTCAGAATTACTGGCACAGTGAAGGGTTAGATTTGCTTAGATTTTCTCTGTTCTTCATGGCGATTGATCCTGTGTTGGACTGTTCCTTCAACTTTGTTCTTTCTTCCTTTCCTCTGCTCCTTTGTTCCTGCACTGTTTTCTTGTATGTTCTTCTCTACCTTCTTAGTTCTCTCTCCCTTGATTTCCAGGCCGGTGGGTCTCAGGCCTCCTCTGCCAGCGAGCCCCCCGCAGAGCCCCCCGCAGAGCCCCCCGTTGATAGGCCCAGTCCACAGGTCGGTAGCTAGATAGCGCAGGTCAGGGTAGGTATCTGTCCTTCTTTCCTGCTCTTGGTGTTGGCCTGCTCCGTGCTCACATTAGCTGACACCACACGCGCCCTGCCCCCCTTCATCACAACTCCACATTATGGCTGTGCGTCTCCATGTGTTTTATTGCTTTTCCTTTAGGTCATCCTGCTTTTCCTGCACATTACTCCTGCCTGCATTGGCAGAATGCTCTGTGATATATGTGATGTATATGATATGCATGTATGTGTGCATGCTAGAACACTCCCACAGTGCATCTGGATGTTTTTATTTTTCAAGCTGCGACAAAACGTGAGTATCTTGACCATATTATTATATGACCTAATATGTGCACTTTCTTCTCAACCACAAAAGTTCAAAAATATAATGTAAAAAATAAAAAATAATAATTTTCATTCTTATCTGTGTGATTGATACCGTTCCAAAAATATTCAGTGTAGTTAATCCAGAATAAAAGCAGATGTTGGTATAATACCTGATCAGATTTGAAGGGCTAGGTTTCAGTAGTTGAAGTTTTGTTTTCATGTCAATCTTCAGCTCTTACTGAAAATATACTGGCAAACCCATGCATGGCGTTGACAGTATAACTGGGGATTTACATGGCAATCTGTTCATATTCTGTAGCTTGTAGAATGATTTTGTAAAACTCAGTACATGTTAATTTTATGTAGAAAACAATCAATGTTTTTTTATCAAAGCGTTATTTCTTATTGATCCATTATTTTGAACCTCAAATGCCTTTTGCAAGGTGAAGCCCATGCTAGCAAGTGCCTTCATTATATTCCTTATCTATCAAACCAAAATGGTGATTAGTTATAGACTAACTAATGATATGTTCTGGTGATGTGTGATAACTGTAACATTCATAACAAAAGAAAAATATTAAATAATGGCATTTCCTTTGCTTAACTGTCAGTTTTTTTAAGATGAATTGCTTCAGAGAATGTATCTGTTTTTGCTATAAAATGTAATGCATCTCCAAAGTCCTTTTTAAAAATGAAATGTATGATTGAACATTCATTCTGCTCCACAAGCTTCAGCAGCATTTGCAAATTGGTGGTCAGTTAATTTTGTACTATCCAACTGATGGGGCACACAGAAAGTACAAAAGGCAGTCTTGAACTGTGAAAATATTTCATAAGGCTTCAGGTTGAAATCAAGTATAATCATGTTGACCCCTCTCTGTCTTTCATTGTATTGTTGCACTTTAAATCTCCAAGTCTTGTGGGTTTTGTGCATATTTTGCAGTGTAGTTTGGTAAAAACATGATTCCTTATTTTGTAGACCTTAGGGAAGCTTGAAAAGATTCAAAAGTAGTCAACAACTAACTGCTATTCAGTGTGTCTCTCTACAGTATATGGTGGAGACGGGTGGATTAAAAGCATAGAAGGACAGTGCTCTCAGTGTAAAACACAATGAGACAGCCGTTTCTTCCAGCGCTGTATTATTCACAATGACGTGTGTTTGCGGCGTTGTCAGTGAACATGTTTGTACAAAATGAAACCATTAAGTCCCCTTGGTCAAATACATGCAATAATGTATTGTTACGGTTCACTTATTGATCACATGCTGCTTTGTAATGCAGTATGAGCAGCCTGGATGATGCCCAGGAAAACAGATATTTTTATTTGATTTTGGGCATGAATGTGTCTGAAGAATGGTGTCTCCCTGCCACCATCCCTCAGTTTTAATCCCCTCATTGTGCAGTCAGGCCAGCGCTGTAAACAAGAGGTTGTATTCCTCATGTTTCACTATCTTCAAAATGAATAATTTAAAGTGACTCAAGATGCTATCCTTTTTCTGGCTGTCACTGTGAGTTCAGGCACTGGGCTGTTAAAGCACTTGGCACCTTCCTTCTGTTCCACATAAAGCTGTACAGTATACTGTACAACCCCCTCCCATACATACACAGTTGCTGCAGTCTGCCCTCCTTCGTGAAATCCCATTTCAGCCTTCAGTGAGGGGAGCGAGGGCTGCCTCTCCTATCTTTCAGCCAGTGTATCTGAGAAGAATTTATGAAGGAGGAGGCAAAACTGAAGGCCTTGTTCATCTGGATTAACTCAGGGTTTGAGTTTTCCTGAATTTAAGACCTCTTCACCTTAAAGCTTTGGTTTTAGAAGGTTATTATTTAGAACGTAGATTAATTTAATTTATCATTATGTCAATTATCTGAGAGATTTCATCTGAGAATGATAATTTGTTTAATGTGTTTGTATAATGTGTTTTTACAGTGCTAAAGAAACAATGACTGCAAGTTTTTAATTAATTTTTTTAAATTTGTAATTTCAGAAATTTCTTACATATTTATTTAAGTTAACTTCTGAATCATTTTCCATAGTTTCCAGAATATAGATTACATCATATCCACCTTTAACTACAGTGTGCAAAAAGGAATGCATGATTAGGCAGTTCTCTCTCAAATAAAAACCATGTTGAATCTGCAGTAACAAAGCACTATACACACTACAGCCACCTCCACACACACATTTCCCTTCGTGCCTTCAAACATCGCAATACAGAGAAAGGAGGGAGCATATGAATGCTCTCAATAGTCAGTTTGACAACAATAGATTGAACTGCAACTCTAGTAACTGTGTGTGAAAGATATAAAGATGAGACATGATTATTACTGGCATCTTTATCATTTGCATTGGTATTGTAAGAGTTTGGTATATTTACTAATTTGGTTAGACTGAGAATTTTTTTGTTTTTATTTATGAGTTACTGATGAGAAGAGAAGGGAAGGTGACCCGCATGGCTACAATGTGCAGACTCCATGGTTAACTGATTGAACTGTAGAACCAGCAGTGCCATCTAGTGCTTATGCTGGAAACTGAAGTCCACAGTACATGCAGAAAGATTTCAAAATTAAATGGAAAAGAATAGTATGAAGTACATTAAAATGTGTTTCCGTCACAGAATTATGACAGATTTAATTCATTTTCCTGATTTTTTTTCTTGGTGGCTCGGAACACTCAGTACTTAGTACTTAGAACACTCAGTACTACAGTATGTGCTCAGGCACAAAGTGCCTTTAATAGTCTTTTATCTCTAAAATTTATTTGACAACAATACAATTTTCTTGCTTGTTAATTAGGTTTTTCACATTTACTGTTTTGGACATACTGTACATATAACCTTATATTCTAAATCTTTCTCATAGGGAGGGTGTAAACTGGGAAACAGATTTCAAAGAAGTTCAAGTAGGTAGCTGCATCAGCAGGCTGCAAAGGAACAAGTAAAGGTTTATTTCATGCTGAAAAGAGAAGAAAAGAAACAGAATGTTTCTGCTGTAAAACCTTTCTCCACACACCCGAAGAAGGCTCCACAGCCGAAACGTTGTATTTCTTTCTTCTCTTTTCAGCATGGAATAAACCTTTACTTGTTCCTTTGCAGATTTCAAAGAAGACACTTATTGCAGTAGTGTACTGTTGTGTGAGACTGGATTTAATCAAAAGTACAGACTAATATGACGCATGGTTAAATTAAGAAAGCTGACTAAATGTCAAACCTAGAGAAACATTTTTTAGCTACAATTTTATAATTTCTAATTTGATGCTTGGTAAAAAATGAACGATTTATAGAAACTAAGTATTTTCAACTTACAACAGTATTTTTCTGAAATTATTTTGTTCTCCTGTCATTAGCTTTATACTTTTTTTCTTGTAAGTAACAGAATTTGCAAATTCTGTTCTGTCCTCCTTATCCTGTTTCTCTTCCTCTGACCCTCTAGAGGACAAAATACAGTTACTTGACAATGCTCTTTTATCTATCCTCTACACCTTTGCTCCTTTAAAAACTCGAACCATTTCCTTCTCTCGCCCTGCCCCCTGGTACAATGACCATCTGCGATTCATGAAGGCAGCCTCTCGCAAACTTGAGCGTAGGTGGCGTCTTTCCGGCCTAAATGTACATTATCAGGCCTGGAGAGATTACTTATCTGATTATAAGGTTACTATAGAGTCTGCTAGATCCACCTACTTCTCTCACATCATTGAAAATCACCAAAACAACCCCAGACATCTTTTCTCCACCATCAACAGACTGCTCAAGCCAAACTGCCCTACCACATTACCTGCCTCATGACAACTTTGCAACACATTCTTAGATTTCTTTAGTTCTAAGATTGACAACATCCGGCATCACATTCTCTCCACTACGGATATAATTTCCATACCTCCTCCCTCCTCATCCAACTTCTCTGGTTCCCGTCTCTCCAGCTTCTCTCTTCTTGACTCAGCATCCCTAAACAATCTAGTTACACGCATGAAACCCGCCACATCTATTTTAGATCCCATTCCCACCACTTTATTCCAGTCCTGTTTCTCTTCTCTCTGTCCCATTGTCCTCAATATAATACATGAATCCTTGAGCACCGTCATTACCAACGGTCCTCAAAACTGCTGCTATTACTCCCGTGCCAAAGAAGCCTAACATTGCTCTCGACAATCTTAACAATTTTCGCCCCATCTCCAACTTACCCTTTCTCTCTAAAATTCTAGAACGTGCTGTCACACTTCAGTTACATAACCACCTCATGACAAACAACCTTTTCGAACCCCTCCAATCTGGCTTCCATCAACTTCACAGCACAGAAACCACCCTAGTCAAAGTCACCAACGATCTCCTAATAGCTTCTGATTCTGGTTCTCTTTCCATACTCATCCTTCTTGATCTCAGTGCTGCCTTTGACACTGTTGACCATAACCACTTACTTTCTCGTCTCGAGACTGTGTTTGGAGTCTCTGACACTGCCCTCAAATGGTTTAAGTCTTACCTCACTGATCGCTGTCACTTTGTCTCTCTCAATGGGTACAGATCTGAAATTGGTCTTGTCAAGTCTGGTGTCCCCCAGGGCTCAATACTGGGCCCCTTGCTCTTCAGCATTTACATGTTCCCACTTGGTCTGCTTTTAAGATCACATGGCCTCAGCTTTCATTTTTACGCTGACGATACTCAAATATACATCCATACCAAACCCGACACTGATGTGGCTGTCTCTACTCTATCTACTTGCATCTCTGACATAAAAATTTGGATGACTCAAAACTTCCTTCATCTGAACTGTGACAAGACTGAAGTCATGCTTATTGGTACCCCCCATCAACTTCGTAAAGCCAGTCCTGTAACCCTGTCTGTAGATGGCTCTGTACTTGAGCTTCAATTAAAATTGAAAAACCTTGGGGTTATATTCGATTCTGGCTTAACATTCGATCCACATGTACAGCATACTGTCAAAACATCTTTTTTTCACCTTAGAAATATCGCAAGACTACACCCTATGCTATCATTAACCGTGGCTGAAAAGCTGATCAACATATTTGTATTCTCTCGAATTGACTACTGCAATGCTCTACTCCCTGGGGTATCTAAATCTACTCTGAACAAGCTGCAGTATGTCCAAAATTCAGCAGCCAGAATCCTGACCAGGTCTAGTGTAAGTGTTCACATTACTCCTATCCTGGAGTCCTTGCACTGGCTTCCGGTCAAATTCCGCGTAGACTTTAAAATCCTCATGTTCACCTATAAGGCTTTACATGGCTTGGCACCTCAATACCTGTCTGAACTTTTATCGCCCTACTCCCCACCTCGCAACCTCCGCTCTTCAAATTCTGCCCTCCTTACTGTCCCCCAAGCCCGTCTACATTGTATGGGCGACAGGGCCTTCTCCTGCTATGCCCCCAAGCTCTGGAACTCTTTGCCCAAGGATATTAGAGAGTCACCTTCTCTAAACTCCTTCAAATCCAGACTCAAAACCTTCTTCTTCAGAAAAACCTTTACTTAACTGGTTCCATTCTTCACCCCTCTGCTCTTCTTAATACCACCTTCCACGGTCTCCTCTATTGTTATTGTTGTATTGTTGTAATTATAATTGTGTCCTATCTTGTGAAATCTTCTTATTTATTGTTGTAGTCTTCTTATTTATTGTTATTGTCATCGCTTTGAGAAGCCACCTTTAAAGGCGCTATATAAAATAAAGTTTTTTATTATTATTATTATTATTATTATTATTATTATTATTATTATTATTATTATATAAGTGGTCAGTATGCATGTTTAGGACACATTAGTTCTCAACACAAAAGATCTGATTGCTTTCTGTTTTGATGCTAAGATATTGTATATTGTTTAACACACTGCCTAAGCTTGGTGTTATTAGTAAAAACTAAAGAAAATACTTTTAGTTTTCTTAAAAGGAGTTTGAAACATTTAACTTTGGTTTGTTTGTGAATAATTGGATCTCTGCTTTCAAATCATTGAGTTGTTTTTGTGTGTGCACTATAAGTATATGTATGCTATTTAAATGCATTGCAAATAAATAATGTATGTATTGTATTTAGTACAATTTGTTTAATCTGTAATTTGAAATTGTTTGAACAACAAAAACTAAAATACATTCTACACCAGTTTTTCTATTTATTAATTTACTGTTTTAAATGTATAGCTGTATATTCTTAAATGTACAGAATATGTTACTGTCAGAAGCCATATCACTCTGCAACTCACAACTGGCAACCCACTAAAGCTATGCAGGTGTGAGCCTGGTCAGTACCTGAATGGGAGACCTCCTGGGAAAGACTAAGGTTGCTGCTGGAAGAGGTGTTAGTGGGGCCAGCAGGGGGCGCTCACCCTGTGGTCCATGTGGGTCCTAATGCCCCAGTATAGTGACGGGGACACTATACTGTAAACAGGCGCCGTCCTTCGGATGAGATGTAAAACCGGGATCCTGACTCTCTGTGGTCATTAAAAATCCCAGGGCATTTCTCGAAAAGAGTAGGGGTGTAACCCTGGCATCCTGGCCACATTTCCTATTGGCCCTAACCAATCATGGCCTCCTAATAATCCCCATCTATGAATTGGCTTCATTACTCTGTTGTCCTCCCCACTGATAGCTGATGTGTGGTGAGCGTTCTGGCGCACTATGGCTGCCATTGCATCATCCAGGTGGATGCTACACATTGGTGGTGGTGGAGGGGAGTCCCTACTACCTGTAAAGTGCTTTGAGTGTAGTGTCCAGAAAAGTGCTATATAAGTGTAAGCAATTATTATTATTATTATTATTATTATTATTATTATTATTACTGCAGGTCATATATAGTATAATTTTCTCTTGTGGTTGTAGATTACAGCATTGAACTAACACTGTCTTTACTGTCCACAGGAGAAAGATCCTCTCTATGCCCAGATTCACAAATGGAAGAAATAAGTACAAAAGAAAATCCATCTTATGGTGCTCCACAAGACCGGATCTGAAAGACCTTGTTGTCACCTGGCTCTCTGTGGGTTCCTAGGGCTCTATCTCTCTGTGATCTGACACTGCACGGCAGAAGGTTTCCTCTCACTGGAATGGTGTTCTTCTTCAGCAGCCTCTTGTTTTTAGGAGCAGATTTATGAGCTTGTTTACTGCTGCTCATATAGACTCCATAAGAAAGGGAGACACTGTACTTTTTGTTCCTTATTTTTCTTGTTTTGTTGTTGTTTTTAGTAGGTCCAAACTGTTCCCTTTCTAAAAGAAACAAAAGAAACTAGCTTTCAACAGTCGCCGTGTCTCAAGCATTTTTTACGGCGGACGCATTCAGCCTTATGAAGTCTCTTTGTGCGGCTTTTGAGTTTCCTTCCACAAAGAAACGAGAATGACATAGCTGCGCACAGAAAATGAAGCAGATTGGTACCACTTTCCTTCTAAACCAAATCCATTGGGATGTTAAAAAAGATCATTGTATTACCATAAAGCTACAGTATTTATGAGGAATGGAAATTTAATTGAGACATGATACAAATCAGTTGCAATTAAAACAAAGATAAAAAATCTAATGATTCCTTGAGTAGAGAAGTAGATTTAGTTAATTTATTGGATAGCCCAGCTCCACTGATGGAGAAATACATGATTTGCTTCATTCAGAAGGGAGAGGAAAATCATTTCTGTTTTTCTTTCATTTCTGTTTCTGCTGCTAGAGTGCTATGCAGTAAAGACTTGTTCTGTGCACCCTGTATTGAAGACAAAAGGAATAATTTGCCAAATCTTTCTTCATATAAAGTCTCAGAAGAGATGTGTTGTCTGTTGAAATGGACACTGAGGGGCATGGATTTTGCTAAACCAATTCTGTGATTGAACTGTTCATTCTCTATAGCTTTTGTACAATACTAATTAAAAAAAGGAAATTGAAATGGAATTTTTATTTTATAAGTCAATCCAGCCATTGGGGTCAGCTCTATATGTGTTTTAGGGTAAATGGCTTTAAGGCATCTGAACTTTGGTTTGCCAGATTTATTTTGTAAATAATTCATTCTTTCAAACAAGGACTCTTGTGCCATAAAATAGGGAGGCACAAGTGATGCCAGTTCATACATGAAACCCAAGCAATATCAGCATTTCTTTTTGCTTGTTGATTTTGCTTTAACTTTTTTGTGATGTCACTACAATTATGTATGAAGTAACAGTATTTTAAAAAAAGAACATTTTTCTTTCAGATTATTACAAGAAACTCTTACTACCAATTTCTTGTAGTCTTAAAAAACAAATACTGCTGGGACTCCTGAGAGGCTTGACCACGCAGCTTGAGTCTTGCATTAACTAGTTCAAACCTGGGATGTGTATGACTTTTGTCAATGGTGACTAGGTTTCTCCAGATAGGAACACGCCAGTGGCCAGGTACCGCCAGGGTTTGATGAGTAAGAGCTGACCAGTGTGTCTTTGACCTGCCATGCAAAAGCAGCCACTGGGAGCTTGCTCTAATCAATTAGAGGCACATTACAACATCCATGCTGACTGTGGTCTGTGGTCCCTTGAGACTTAATTGAAAAAAAGGCAAATGTCCTTTTGTACCAGTATGAATATTCTAGATTGGGCACAACATATAAAATGAAAGATAATTGACAAGTCCCATTTTTAAGGAGCTTTTCCACTGAAATCCACAGAAAAGCACCTTTAGTCCCTCTTAAAAACATGTAGTGAACACTGTCTTAACCACTGTTCTATGAGTGTGGAGAGCACAATGATGTATTGTGTAAAATATACCCTGTTCTTTACACTGATACACTGTGGCAAATATACAGTACAATTTTTGGGTAATGATCTAGCAGTGAGGGCTAACTTGATAAAACTGTCAGGAAGCACTATTTTTTTCCAAATGGTATGAGATGTTCTTTCAAAATAATCTTGTTCCAAAGTTAGTCACTGTTATGCAGATGTTAAATTGGCTTTATTGCTTTCTGAGCGATATGACAAAGGTCCTATCTCTTGCAGCCAAATCTGTCTGTCCCTAGTTCTAAAGCTCAGCCTGTGAAAACTTCAGCAAAAGTCACAAAGTGTTAGAGTGCTGTGGTTAGCGCTCTCTGTTAGTTACTCTGCTGTTAGTCCCCTATTCTGTTCTAATGCTTATTATCAGTAGAGGCCTCTACTGTGCACATTTATTTTCAGGTTATCTCTTCCAGAATGGAAATTGCTCATTCAACAATAATTAAAATTAAAGGTTTGGTAACTTCCACATAACACAACAACAATTTAGCCAGCATTTGGTCCTTTCACTTATGAGTACTTCTTTTTTTTTAGTTTATTGTTTTATTTAACCTTTTGCTTGTTCCTGTTGTTGCCTAGCATTGTCACATTATACAAAATTATGTTAATTTTCACACCAGGCCTGATGTATAATGATATCAGCATAGAATCTTACATTTGTGACTGAGCTGGATTCACAGAAAGTCATTGCAGTAGTGTACAACAACTCAAATAGTACTGTATCTAGAGAGTATAGTGCTTTATAAAATTTCTATTCAGGCTGGGTATTGGATAAAAAAGTAAAGTGCCCCTCTTCCTGGTAAAATGCATTTTCCCCTCAAATTAGAAAAGGCCTAGAATGCAGATTACATTTTAGGCTGTAATGAACTACTCACCATAAAGTCACTCTCTTTAATTGGCTTTAATGCATTTGGAAGCCAAGATGCATTGTCCTTTAGCTAAAGATCTAGACAGTGATGCTGAGAGGTTATATTCCACTGTGTGTAAGACATAATCAGCTATTCCCATTCACTTTGAATGTTTTTGTCTGCCTGGATAAATTATAGGCACCTACTTATACATCAGAAGCACTCACAACTGGAAATATTTCCTATTTGTAATTTGAATCACGATGCCCTGTCTTTCCTTTACAAATATCCCATCCTGATTTCTATCAAGGGTATTGTCTGACTTAATTTGCAGCCACAACACAAGTCATTTTGGTTATCCTGCTGGCAGCAAATAATAGTCTGGTGTATGTACTCTCACACCATAGAAAATAGAAGTTCAAATTGCTCACATGAAGAACTTCAATTTTCCCCAATGGTACCATACAACCAAAGGCTCAAGATAAATGTTCGTTGTCCTCACATGTATCTGTGTGTGCACCCTCCTCATGGCCTTGGCAGAGTATAAAAGAGCAAAGCAATTTTCCCATGCTGGATTTCAATAGTTATACTGTATGTAGGACTTGGTATCTCTTTCTCAGGGGTTACCATATCATCTATGTAAGATGTGTGTGGGAGAGATGTGCACTTAACTCTATTAGTTTCTCATGTATGTTTGGGGTATGTTGTTTCAGTTGCTGGAAAATCTGTGATAATTACTTTTGTCCTGTATCATCATGTAAGAAATGCAGTGACCTGTATTTTCAATATTAAATTCATTTCAGTGCCAATATAAACTGGAAAAACAGTAAGTACTGGAATCCTAAGGTAGGATGGAAATGCAATTAATTGATCCTGTCTTATAAAAGAATTGACAGATTGCACTCTGAGTCTAGCTTTCCATCACGAATTTGGATATTAAGAACCTAAAAAAATTGTACAATGATGTGTGTGAGAAATACATCCCTAGACCCACCCAAGAAAAGTGGGTGGGGATCTTGAAATTGTTTTTAGGTGTTGAAGTTCAACCCATCACATTTTTTTTTGCACATTAATTTTACAAATACCATTCTTACTCAAATTTCCTATGTTATGGCCAGAGTCCCATTTTAATTTGAATATTTTTTTCAACTTAAGAAAATGTAAGAAGAAAATTTGACAACAGAAATGAAAATAAGGGGGAAAATGACTGTTTGAGTACATTTCTAGATCTATTTTAACTTTACCTCAGCTAACAATTTGTTAATGTAAATTTACATTATTTTTATCTTTATGAATACAACATTCTACAGTGGATTTTTAGATATTTTTTTCTTTTCTTTTGATTTATGTAATCCACCATGTAATACTGTTACAAATAAACACATCCTAAAAGAAGATGTTGACTCCTTTGTACTGTAAAAATCACAATGATCCCATGAAGATTAACTCATAAACCAGCTGGTTTTTCACTTCTTGTCTTTTTGACATAAAATATTAACTACATAAGAACAAGTAGAGATTAATTACATGCTGAAAAGTTAAAAGAATTAAATAAACAACATTATAACTACTGTATGGATCTTATATAGGCCAATGAGAGAGGTTGGGGATATTTATACAAGTCTCCTTCTTACCAGCCTGGCTTAGTTTAGCAACAGATTTCCATTGAATATAAGAAAATCATTAGATTATAAAGTATAGAAATGTGAAAAGATCATGATCTAGGAATAAGAAAATACTGATGCTTGAGACTGGATTACCTGTCAGATCAACTTATAAAATTGTACCCTTCTTTCAAAGTAATAATATTAAAAACAAAATCTATAAAAATATTGAACACCTTTCCAAACCCAAGGACAGTGTACATATTGATAAAGAAAAAGACAAAAACTACAATAAAAGTGCACATTAAACAATAACATACAGAGTATAATGCAGGGTAAGGCCCTCATAAAAAAGATGGGTTTGCCTTTAGATTTGAAAAAATAATTTGCCTTCCAAAGAGTTGGAAAATGGCCATTCCATAGGTGGCATTCCATTTATTGTTAATAAGTCCAAGATTTCTGGGTACAGTGAGCAAAGGACCAGCCTACAAGTGAGAGTATAAACATGGAGGAGATCAGAGATGTACCTCTATGAAGGAGCTAGAATATTAAAGCCTTAAAAGTCAGTAACAATATATTGTATTGAATTGATGATTTCTTTTTTTATTTTAGAGAGCAAAACCAAACCATTTTACATATAAACTACAGATGCAGCCATTCAAAATGCGCGGTACAAACCCGCGGTACGGTAATCTACCCACAAGCCACCGCGGGGCACCGTAGGGCACCGCGGTAAGTGATTGGCTGGCCAAAGTGACCGACAGGGGCACTCGTTGTACATTGGTTGGTAGTGAATAGATTTAATCATTTAATGTCTTTACTGTGCACATTTTATTCCACTTAGTTTTGAATATTTATATGGAATTTTACCACTAAAGGGAAATTTTAGTAGCTGAGCATAAAAAGAAGAGGAGCATAACGCATCTGAAGGTCGTAAACGATATTAATTTAGGAACATAAACATTACTTTATGTACAGATGCAGCCATTCAAAATGGGTGAGGTATTTCGCGGCATACCCCGGTGGGCGTGTCGTGGTGTCACGCGGTATCACGTGGTGTCACGTATCATTTGACGCTCTGCCGGAAACTATCCGGCGTCGCCTTGTAAAACCGCTAGGGGGAGCTTAACCTCTCATTTACAGCATTTGAGCCTTTAATTTTGAACTGTGTATTACAGCATGTTAATCATCAGTCATTAAAATGTTGGTATATTTTATGAAAGCAAGATTGCTCAGTTGGACAAAAGTACACAACCTACCTTTATCAGAAATATTTATGCATCAAAGCCTTTACTGAAGATATTACTAATAGTATTAATAATGGATGACTTTGGACAAGCTGTATACTTGGAAAAATACACACCGGTATTCCATTTCTCCCTAAACATTGTAAGCTTCAAAGTCTTTAACTAACGTGATACCGGAGTCAACAAGCATACTTTTAGAATTTGATTAAAAGGGAATATAATATGGAATCGCGTATCTAAAGAATTTAATAACGGTATGATTATATCCGTGTACTGCGACAGGGCTGTGTAGGGCTGTTTCGCCTGCCTGTTCATGCGAGCTGTCTTGTAGCCTACTGGTCTAGGTGCGTGACTACCAACTGGCAGGTTGTGTGTTCGAATCCAGCTGGTGCTGGACTTTTCATTTTTATTTATTTATATTTTAATCGCGTAACATAAACATATTACCGTATGCAAACTGTACTGTATACAGTATGTATATGTATATTTAATGTCTTAACTATGCCCGTTTAAGTATTGAATATTCATATCTAATTTTACCACTGAAGGGAAATCTTAGTAGCCGAGCATAAAAAAATAGGAGCATACTGTAACGCGTGTGAAGGCCATAAACAATATTAATTTTGGAACATAAACATACAGTATATGGCTGGTCTCGGTACTTTAAAGAAAAAAATACACACCAGTATTCCATTTCTCCCTAAACATTGTAAGCTTCGAAGTCTTTAACTAACGTGATACCGGAGTCAACAAGCATACTTTTAGAATTTGATTAAAAGGGAATATAATATGGAATTGCGTATCTCAAGAAATTAATAACGATATAATTATATTCATGTTGCAAAAGAACTGCAACGGACATAAAAACTCCCTTGCTTTTAACAGAGCGTTCCATAATTTCTAACTACGAAAATGCCAGGTGAAAGGATTTGTAAACATATTTTGTTAAAGCAAGTCAGTTTTTTCCGCAACACATAAAATACATTTTTCCAAGTAAGTTTAGCCTTTGTCACTAATGAAACCACTAAATAAAGACATAAATATAGAAATCTTAAGATTTGTTTTATTTAATGTTGGTAGCAGGATGAACTGTCAGAGTGTATATTTTGTCGCAGAGTTGCTGCAAGATGTTAACAGTGAAAAAGGTATTTAGAAATGAGTTATTTCAAGATGAAAAAGAAAACATACACGAAACATGGTTTCATTATGACCAGAATCGGTCTTGAGATATTTTTAACTTGATTTACAGTATTTGAGAGGTATGTCTTAACACTGATACTACAGTGCTTAAGTACTGCTCACCTATATGTTTCTAGGTTTATATTATGCATTTCATACGGTCAAATTACTTTTGAGCAACTAATAAGAAGCGTGAAACGGTATTAGCGTTTTAGTTTCGTTTTGTGGGACCCGTGGATTGATTAGAGATATCAAGTACATACAAGTCATTTTTTAAATGTTGTAGTTCGTCTTGAAAAAATGTTACGAGTACATCATCAATCAACAATTACACAGGTTCTGTTTCCATATTGCGGATTTTGGTTGTGTGTTACTGTAGTTTCCTGACTCCCATGTCACATGGTCTGTGATTGAAACCTGTAAAACCGGTTTAATTCGTCACAGCCAGCACTCTTCAGGTGTGAGGGTCTTCTGCTCAGAATGAAACGCTAAAATGTTTGTGTATATTCTAATGGTAGTGGGGGCAGGGTGTGTGGGAACAGGTTTGGTTGAAATTGCATTGGAGATCTATTTTCTTCACACCTGAAACATTTTCTCTGAAAGCATATTCTTCGCAGTTTAACCGATCTTGTTACAGCATGTTACAGTTTACTATTATTAACCATATTAATTTTAAGTGCTTAATGTAAAATCTTGTAAAAATATATTTTCATTGTTCAAATATACATTAAGTCTGACTATCATATAATAAGTTAAATACAAAACTAAAAAAAAATAGGGTTAAATATAATTCAAAATATTTTGCTAACAATGTTAACTGTTTATGAATAATAAAGTAGGATGGCACAGTTGTTAGTATGTTTTTTGTTTTGTTTCTTTTTCATAAATACAACAGTAGTACCTGATGTCTCAGTGGCTTTCAAAATTAAATTATGCATGCAAACCTGTGAACTAGAAAGATAACTAAGATATCCATCCATTATATTCCATAATATCCATGAAATATATGGCGCTGAAATATGTGTGACGCAGTGGTGGCCTGACACGGTGAGGTGCACTTGCAGCTATGTGACGCAGTGGTGGCCTGGCACGGTGAGGTGCGCTGGCAGCTGTGTGATGCAGTGGTGGTCGGGTATGTAGAGGTGCACTGGCAGCTGTGTGTTGTGACGCAGTGGTGGCCTGGCACGGTGAGGTGCGCTGGCAGCTGTGTGATGCAGTGGTGGCCTGGCACGGTGAGGTGCGCTGACAGCTGTGTGGTGTGGCGCAGTTGTGGCCTGGCACGGTGAAGTGCGCTGGCAGCTGTGTGATGCAGTGGTGGCCGGGCACGGTGAGGTGCGCTGGCAGGTGGGTGATGCAGTGGTGGCCTGGCACCGTGAGGTGCGCTGGCAGCTGTGTGGTGTGACGCAGTGGTGGCCTGGCACGGTGAAGTGCGCTGGCAGCTGTGTGGTGTGACGCAGTGGTGGCCTGGTACGGTGAGGTGCGCTGGCAGCTGTGTGGTGTGACGCAGTGGTGGCCTGGCACGGTGAAGTGCGTTGGCAGCTGTGTGGTGTGTCGCAGTGGTGGCCTGGCACGGTTACATGCACTGGCAGCTGTGTGGTGTGACGCAGTGGTGGCCTGACACGGTGAGGTGCCCTGGCAGCTGTATGATGCAGTGGTGGCCTGGCACGGTGAGGTGTGCTGGCAGGTGGGTGATGCAGTGGTGGCCTGGCACCGTGAGGTGCGCTGGCAGCTGTGTGGTGTGACGCAGTGGTGGCCTGGCACGGTGAAGTGCGCTGGCAGCTGTGTGGTGTGACGCAGTGGTGGCCTGGCACGGTGAAGTGCGCTGGCAGCTGTGTGGTGTGACGCAGTGGTGGCCTGGTACGGTGAGGTGCGCTGGCAGCTGTGTGGTGTGACGCTGTGGTGGCCTGGCACGGTGAGGTGCGCTGGCAGCTGTGTGATGCAGTGGTGGCCTGGTACGGTGAGTGGGTTTCTAACACCGTGTATAGTTCCATCCGCACAGTGCCTTTACTTCCATTTCTAATCTCTTTATCCAGTACAGAGGATTTGGAGCCTATCCCAGTAAGCAACGGACACAAGGCAGAATACACCCTGGACACAAACACACACACACCAGGGCCAGTTTTCCCATAAACCAATTAACTTACCAGTATGTTTTGGAGTGCGAGAGGGAGTCATATCACACATATGGAGAAAAACCATGTAACCCAGAGAGAACATGTAAACCCCACACACACAGGATGTCAGGAATTGAACCTAGGACCCCAGTGCTGCAAGATAGCAATGCTAACCACTTTGCCACCATTATAAATGGATGGATATCTTAGTTATCTTTCTAGTTCACAGGTTTGCATGCATAATTTAATTTTGAAAGCCACTGAGACATCAGGTGCTACTGTTGTATTTATGAAAAAGAAACAAAACAAAAAACATACTAACAACTGTGCCATCCTACTCCTTAGTTAATACATTTTATTATTCATAAACAGTTAACATTGTTAGCAAAATATTTTGAATTATATTTAACCCTATTTTTTCTTTAGTTTTGTATTTAACTTATTATATGATAGTCAGACTTAATGTATATTTGAACAATGAAAATATATTTTTACAAGATTTTACATTAAGCACTTAAAATTAATATGGTTAATAATAGTAAACTGTAACATGCTGTAACAAGATCGGTTAAACTGCGAAGAATATGCTTTCAGAGAAAATGTTTCAGGTGTGAAGAACATAGATCTCCAATGCAATTTCAACCAAACCTGTTCCCACACACCCTGCCCCCACTACCATTAGAATATACACAAACATTTTAGCGTTTCATTCTGAGCAGAAGACCCTCACACCTGAAGAGTGCTGGCTGTGACGAATTAAACCGGTTTTACAGGTTTCAATCACAGACCATGTGACATGGGAGTCAGGAAACTACAGTAACACACAACCAAAATCCGCAATATGGAAACAGAACCTGTGTAATTGTTGATAGATGATGTACTCGTAACATTTTTTCAAGACGAACTACAACATTTAAAAAATGACTTCTATGTACTTGATATCTCTAATCAATCCACGGGTCCCAGCACAAAACGAAACTAAAACGCATACCGTTTCGCGCTTCTTATTAGTTGCTCAAAAGTAATTTGACCGTATGAAATGCATAATATAAACCTAGAAACATATAGGTGAGCAGTACTTAAGCACTGTAGTTAAGACATACCTCTCAAATACTGTAAATGAAGTTAAAAATATCTCAAGACCTATTCTGGTCATAATGAAACCATGTTTCGTGTATGTTTTCTTTTTCATCTTGAAATAACTCATTTCTAAATACCTTTTTCACTGTTAACATCTTGCAGCAACTCTGCGACAAAATATACACTCTGACAGTTCATCCTGCTACCAACATTAAATAAAACAAATCTTAAGATTTCTATATTTATGTCTTTATTTAGTGGTTTCATTAGTGACAAAGGCTAAACTTTCTTTGAAAAATGTATTTTATGTGTTGCGGAAAAAACTGACTTGCTTTAACAAAATATGTTTACAAATCCTTTCACCTGGCATTTTCGTAGTTAGAAATTATGGAACGGTCTGTTAAAAGCAAGGGAGTTTTTATGTCCGTTGCAGTTCTTTTGCAACATGAATATAATTATATCGTTATTAATTTCTTGAGATACGCGATTCCATATTATATTCCCTTTTAATCAAATTCTAAAAGTATGCTTGTTGACTCCGGTATCACGTTAGTTAAAGACTTCGAAGCTTACAATGTTTAGGGAGAAATGGAATACTGGTGTGTATTTTTTTCTTTAAAGTACCAAGACCAGCCATTAACTGTATGTTTACGTTCCAAAATTAATATCGTTTATGGCCTTCACACGCGTTACAGTATGCTCCTATTCTTTTTATGCTCAGCTACTAAAATTTCCCTTCAGTGGTAAAATTCAATATCTACAACGGGCACAGTAAAGACGTTTACAGTAAGTCTTTCTACGACAGACCAACTGACCACGAGTGCCCCTGTCGGTCAACCAATCACGCACCGCGGTACCCCGTGTCATCTTACCTGCGGTACGTGTCTGTACCGCTCACTTTGAATGGCTGCATCTGTACGTAAACTGTACTGTGTATGGCTGGTCTTGGTAGTTTAAAGAAAAATACACACCAATCTTCCTTCTCCCTAAACATTTTTAGCATGAAAGTTTTATGAAACGGTACCCAAATATGCAATTGCTGTATAGAATGAATTTTAATTTTAAAAAATTATTTAACACGAAAATTAAGCTGTTTACATCTTTCGCCTGAGAACAGTCACCCGTTGCTACCCAACGCAGAAACACAGACAGTAACTAGCAAAGAGAGGACATTAGCTAGCCAAAATGATAAAGAAATAAATGATTATTTTGTTTATTTCTTTTGCACATTTATTTGAACATTTCCATCGATTGTACAAGCACTTGGAAACTGTCCAATCCCTAGTTCATCAGGCATTTTCTTTTACGCTGCGGGCATTCTCCCGGTCTGGCGCCGGTCTGTGTCTTCTAGGATATAATGCCAGCGAACTCTTGTTTTTATGTCCACTATAACAGACAATCTCCTTTGCTTTAAACAGAGCGTCTAACCCCTCTGATTGGAGAAAAAAGACGTGCTGGTTTGCTATACACACTGTACCAGGAAGATGATTTCTTTCTATTCGAAACATGTATTTTAAAAGTTTAAGAAGTAAAAACCTTACAGCGTACACAGATTTCTAAACTGATCAGGATCGTTATCTTTTTCTTATCCATAATAATGTTCACCACTCTGTCCAGCAAATTAATAATAAACTTTATTTTATATAGCGTTTTAAACAAATAAATAATTAGATTGCTCATAAACCTAATCACTTTTTCTACATAAACACAGCGTGATTGCTCTCTGAAAATGCTTTTTCTTTTTATTTAGGCTTAGATTTCAACTATAGATCGTATTATTATAAACTTTCTTGGAAAAATGTATTTTATGTAAACCATGTTTGCTATTAATTCATTTAGGGCTAGAATATGTTCATTGTCTTCCAATCGAGTCGAGTTGACATTAGAAGCTTGCCACACCCGGACTGTTACACCAACGCATTAGCATGTTAAAGCGATTTCATTGAGGAGCCTAGCTTTCTTAACTAGTAAGTACTGTACTTCCTTGGTTTTGGAGGGGGGAGGTGTCTTTCGCTGGAAATCTCGCCCCCTTCTACTTTGAAAATACCTGTGAAACCGGTTTAATTCGTCACAGCCAGCACTCCCGCAGAAAGGGGGGTTGTACTCGTTAATGTCTTAGCCGGAACACATCATTATATCTCATTTTGTATTTCTATAAAAAAATCATTTGCCCATCTTAACACTATTGTTGTTATTGTTTTTATCCTGTAAAGCGCTTTGAGGAGCACAGCTTTCTCACCACTTAGATTACTTTTTAATACCATCCTTACACAAAGCAGAAACTTCTTGTATTTTCCGATGACATACAAGTGGAAAGATTACAGATTTTAATCGTCTTTTTTCTGAGCCAGGGAAAATCTGATCATGTTTCTCTATAACAATAATAAAAAACTTAATTTTACATATCACCTTTAAAAGTGGCATCTCAAAGCAATACAGTAGATGTAAACCACAGATTACAAAGTAAATACCCAGACAAACGCAAACGCGTTTTTAATAAAATGCTTTTATTCATTCAGCAGAGATAGAGCGTAAAACCTGGGCGTAACAGCTGTTCCTTTTTCTGATCACTCACTCTCTGGATAAACGTCTCACCTGTCCTGTTCTTTGTTTTCCTAATTTGCTGATTATGCCTTCTGCGATCCACTCCTGCCCTCACACCTAAAGAAGACTATTTTAAATTTCTTTGCACGGTCCATTGTGCAATTAACCCTTGTATGTGCTGTCCTTAAGGTGATATCACATAAAGGTGATATGTAAAATAATGTTTTTTATTATTGTTATAGAGAAACATAATCAGATTTTCCCCGGTTCAGAAAAAAAAGATCTAAATATACTAGTTTGTCACTAGTATACTTTTAATACAGTCTTTGCTGTGCTCTAGAGGATCCTTGTGATATTTCGAGCTCTGGTTGAATGATAAGTGTCGCAGTTTAAATAAATTTCGTAGTTGGAAATTATGAAACGCTCTGTTAAAAGCAAGGGAGTTTTTATGTCCGTTGCAGTTTTTTTGAATCCCCGGCGGAACACATTTCATAAGAATCAGCGCTTTTATATATCGCCTTTAAAGGTGGCTTCTCAAAACGCTTTACAGGATAAAAACAACAATAATAGCAACAACAACAGTATTGTATTTCATTGCACTTTGACAGATCGTCCTTAAATCAATTGTTGACTTTTCTCTCTTTACTACTGAACTTGTTTGGATTGACTGAGCTCCGTTCTGTACCACACGATGATCCCCCCAGAGTCTCTGCCCCGGGTGATTTGGGTTTTTTTGACAGAGGGTAAAAAACTCTCTCTCTCTCTCTCTTGCCCTCCCCCCCCGTGTATTGTCTGTTTTTTTTGTGCTGTCCTTTGACAAAACAAGGCTCGCCAGATAATGTGAATCGAAACCTGTTTTTCTAGCTTTTAAAGTCGTGCGATGTGTAAGCGGGAACACATCATTATATCTTACATATGAAAAATACATAATATAGCTCAGAGAGGGGCGGGAGGGGGGAAAAAAGCCAATACATACTCTTAGAGTTTGATTAATAGGGAATATAATATAAAAATATAGTAATAAAAATAAGATACACTCTACAGACATTCACAACAGCGACTGTCAGAAGATAGGACACAGCGGCTCAGACATCCGCTGAATGGAAAGGGGCACTTTAATGTTCTGTATGGCTAATACTAAAGCCAATACTTTAATATTCTTTTCTGTATGTTTAACAATAGTGGGTACTGGCCTAATTTGGCCCTGCTCCCGTTGTTAGGTGTTAATGTGTTGTTGTTAAATGTGAATTTGTACCTGTTTCCCTGAGGTCTGGCTTTTTTTCTGGAAAACCATAACTCTGGTCTTGTCCAGATTGACTGTCAGCACCCAGGTCTGACAGTGCTGCTCCAGCAGTGCCAGGTTCTGCCGCAGCCTCTGTTCTGTGGGCGACAGCAGGACTAGGTCGTCTGCAAAGAGCAGGAACTCGATTTCTGTAATTAATGCAGATCAGTAAATCAAGGGACAAAACAATTATTGCGCCTGGCTCCTCAATGGGCTTTGACGTGCTAATGCGTTGGTTTAACAGTCCGGGTGTGGCAATGTTTTATATTATTGTTATAGAGAAACATGATCAGATTTTCCCCGGTTCAGAAAAAAAGATCTAAAGTATACTAGTTTGTCACTCTTCTCATCCCCTCTTTGCTAAATGGCTTTTGAATAGAGTCACATGAAGAGAGAGGTGAAACAGCCCTACACAGCCCTGTCGCAGTACACAAATATAATTATATCTTATTCATTTCTTTAGATACGCGATTCTTTTAATACAGTCTTTGCTGTGCTCTTGGGGATCCTTGTGATATTTCGAGCTCTGGTTGAATGATAAGTGTCACAGTTTAAATAATTTTCGTAGTTAGAAATTATGGAACGCTCTGTTAAAAGCAAGGGAGTTTTTTTGTCCATTGCAGGAAAAGAAAATGCCTGACAAAGTAGGGCTTGGACAGATTCCAAGTGCATTTTTGCAATTTACATTGCATTGTCCATTGTGCTGCTGTAGTACAGTTCCCGGCGGAACACATTCCATAAGAATCAGCGCTTTTATATATCGCCTTTAAAGGTGGCTTCTCAAAACGCCTTACAGGATAAAAACAGCAATAACAGCAACAACAACAATATTGTATTTCATTGCACTTTGAAAACCAAGTAATAACTTAACTATATGTGCAAACGTTTTATGATATGTCGCTGTTGTGAATGTCTGTGGAGTGTATCTTATTTGCCTGTCTGTCCTGGCTCTCTCGCTCGCCATCCCCCCCTCTCTCCCTCAATTCAATTCAATTCAAGGTGCTTTATTAGCACGACAGATGGGTACAATCAGTGTTGGGTATTTACTTTGCTTTGAGATGCCACTTTTAAAGGTGATATATAAAATCAAGGCTTTAACTTGCTTTAACTCCGCAAGTCTGAGTTCTCGTGTCTGTCCTATCCAAACTCGAAAGTATTACAATATGTATCTTTATAGCAGGTGGTGTACAGCTTTTTAGTATAGATTACACTTTTCTAAAATGTATTTAAAAAATAAAAACTATTACAATCTAATCTTTCCACGTTTGATCCCAAGATACCAAGAAAAATAAATCTAAACGGGGAGAAAGCTATGTTGAAAGTTTATTAAGATACTTAGAAGACAAAGATACAGTATCAATTTATGTTGCATTTGTCTGATTGTGAATCAAAAAACACATATATTTAAACCCGCATTTGCGGTTTAAATCAAAACGCGATTTAAATCAATACAAATGTTTATATTGCCTATTCATTGTTATGAAAATGACTTAAATTCGATCATGTTGTGATATTTAGAAATATAAATTTGTTTGGTGCGAGTGAGGTTTTATTTAATCTCTGACTCAGGGAAACGTTTCATTTTTTCAAAGAAATGTTTGTTAAAGGAAATTCATGGCTCCAGTGGGATTCAATCACAGACCGTGTGACGTGGAACTCAGGAACCTAACCCACTGCGCCACCGGCAAGGTCACATGCAGGGTGCTGAAAAAGCACTACAGAAACATTATCAACAGACAATGTACAGCGTGTACCAGCCATATACTGTATGTTTATGTTCCAAAATTAATATCGTTTATGGCCTTCACACGCGTTGCAGTATGCTCCTATTCTTTTTATGCTCAGGCACTAAGATTTCCCTTCAGTGGTAAAATTCCATATAAATATTCAATACTTAAACGGGCACAGTTAAGACATTAAATATACATATACATACTGTATACAGTACAGTTTGCATACGGTAATATGTTTATGTTCCTAAATCAATCTCTTTTATGAGCATGTGAAAGGCATGGTGAATCGATTCTCAAAAATTACTGTACTTTGCATGATTGGAAACAAATGCGTGATTGTGAAATGCTGTGGTGTTACTTTTACAAAGACGGTCAATGAAAAAAAGAATGTGGACCAGGGCAATACTTTGAGTTTACAGCTTGTCCAAGGTCATTCATTATTAATACTATTAGTAATATCTTCGTTAAAGACTTTGATGGCGACAGCTCAAACATGAGAAGTTGAGCTTTATTAGGTCCACCTTGCGGAAACTCCGGATACTATTATTTTGCTTGCGGTATTATAGGAGAATTTACGGTAACCCGCGGTATTTACCGGTAACTCGTGGTAGACTGCGTAAAGTGCACCGCAAACTAATGCAGTATCGCCCGTGCATTTTGAATGGCTGCATATGTACCATTATTCAGCCTTACTTTTACATTACACCTTCGACTATACATCACAAACAAAAATTGCCAATTCCTGTTTGTTCCCCTAGTATTTTACAATTATATAACTTTTAAACAAAATTATATACATTCAAAATGAGGTAGATGTATACATTTATGAAAAAGGAGGAACCTATATACTCTAAATGTACCAGCAAAACTCTCTCCATAAATGTGAGTTAGTACATCTCCATTGAAATTCACACATTTTAAGCCACATTTCATTCAAAATTCTAACTTCATTTTCTTTCACCCATTTATCTTTTATATACTCTGTAGAATATGATTTATTTTCCATAAAACCTTTATATAATCTAGATATAATACCTTTACCTAATTCTGATTTGTAGGCTTCTGTAACTACTTTCACTACCCCATCATTAACAATATCTAAATCTCCCCTTATAATCTCCTTATTAAAATAATGGCGCATTTTAAAATCTGAATTCTCCAAATAGTGTTTTTCCTTTAAATACTAAAAACTTTATAACTGATTCTTATCCATTATATTACAATATGCAGTTATTCTTTTTGTGATCCCAATTTTAAATCATTATCCACTTCTCTATCATTCTGGAGTACAAAAAGTTTCAACTAAGGACATGGAATACGATCACAAAAGAGTATCACTTGGGTGAGGCATTAAAGATACTCTTTTGTGATCGTATTCCATGTCCTTAGTTGAAACTTTATCCATGGATTGAATATTTTTCAGTAATTCTGTTTAAATTCCTATTACCTAATAATGCCTGAATTGTGGGCTTATTTACAAGGGATAATTACATATATTTCCATCTGTCTTGATATTCTGGAGTACAAAAATTAATGAGAGGTTTAATTTGAGATGCATAATAATAATCTTTCAAATTTGGTAAAGCCATACCCATATCTTTTGAAAGTTGCAATGTTTTGAATCTAATTCTAGGTTTTCTCCCCTGCCAAATAAACCTAGAAATCATCTTATCCCATTCTGAAAATAGTTTTGCAGCGACTTCTACAGGGAGAGCTTGAAATAGGAAGAGTAATAGAGGCAGTAGATTCATTTTTACAGTTCAATTCTAGAACTAAAACTCAAAGCGGATTAGGTTCTATTTCAGTATACTGTATATGCTTTAATTTTAGTTATAAGGGGTCCATAATTAATTGTTGCTAATGTAGAAATATATTTTGGTAAATAGACTCCTAGATATCTCATTTGAACTTTGGTCCCACTTAAGGTGGTATTTGCTTTAAAAATTCGGGAGGGTTGTAATTAAAAGTTAGAATTTGTTGTTTTTTGAACATTTAATTTATAACCTGCCAGCAAGCCAAAGCTATCTAAGAGTTTCATTAGTTCTAGAAATGAACTAGTGGGAACCTCCAGATATAACAAAAAGTCATCTGAGTACAATCCTATCTTGTACTCATTCCCTTGTATAGAAATACTTTTTATTTAGCTATCTTGTCGTATCCACTGGGCTAGTGGCTCTATATATATAGAGCAAAAAGCAATGGAGACAAAGGCCAGCCTTATCTAGTCCCTCGTTCTAAAGTTATTCTATCAGATAAATAACCATTTATTTTAACTTGTGCCATTGGTCTATCATATAAGGTTTGAATACCCTTGATAATATTTTTGCAAAAACCAAACCTACCTAAGACCTTATAGAGGTATTTCCAACTAACAGAATCAAAAGCTTTCTCAGCATCTAGGCTCATCAAAGAAGCTTCTAAATTATATTGTTGAATATGGTTCATGATTATCAATGTGCGTCGAATGTTATCATGGGTTTGTCTATCTTGAATAAATCCTGTTTGATCATAGTGTATCAGTTGAGGGAGAATATTTTCAATTCGTTTAGCCAGTATTGCTAAATAAATTTTATAATCCACATTAAGGGCTGAGATTGGTATGAACGATCCACAATCTAATCTATCTTTCCCCTCCTTAGGGATAACTAAGATGATAGTCTCTCTCCATGATGGGGGCATTTTTCCATCAATTGATGCTGAGTTACAAGCAAAAAGAAGATTTGGTATTAATTCTGCTCGGAAGGTTTTATACCATTCTGAATTAAAACCATCAGTTCCAGGTGATTTATTAGTTCTGAGGCTAGTAATCACTGAATTCAATTTTTCTGGTGTTATCGTCGCTTTTAATATATTATTTTGATAATCCGTAACAGTTGGTAAACTGAAGGATTCCAAAAAAGTATCCATCTTTTCTTCACTTTCTGAAGGGGGTTGTGTACATAGTTTTCTGTAATAATTTGTAAAAGTGTTTTGGATTTCTTCCCATTTATAGATAGATAGATAATACTTTATTAATCCCGTAGGGAAATTGATGTGTTACAGCAGTCCACCCCAAGACAAGCAAAACAGACATCAGAATAGTTATAAAACAAAAGACAACAAAATAAATAAAAATAAATAAATACATAGGTGTGTGCAAAATGTCATAGTCACTGTAAAAACAATAAAATATGTGCAAAATGTGCATAGGTTTATACAGACTGATTGTCCAAAAGGTAAAATGGAGTAAACGTGCTGTCCATAGAGGAGCAAATGAAGGGCTAAGAGTCCTAGCCTAGGGCAGCGTTATACACCCTGACAGCTGCCAGGAGGAAAGACCTGCGGAAACGTTCCCTTGAACACCGTAGCTGGAGCAGTCTATTGCTAAATGTGCTCCGCTGCTCAGTAACAGTCCCATGAAGCGGATGAGAGGTGTTGTTCATGATGGCTGTGAGCTTGGTCAGCATTCTCCTCTCAGCCACCACCTCCATGGGGTCAAGGCTCATCCCCAACACAGTGCCAGCCTTCTTGATAAGTTTATTGAGCCTATTTGCATCTTTTGTCATGATGCTGCTGCCCCAGCACACAACAGCGTAGAAGATGGCCGCCACCACCACTGATTCATAAAAAATGTTTAGCAGTGTTCCACACACACCAAAGGACCTGAGTCTCCTAAGAAAATAGAGTTGGCTCTGACCTTTCTTGTACAGGGCGTCAGTGTTACCAGACCGCTCCATCTTATCATCCAGGTGTACCCCTAAGTACTTGTAGGAATGTACGCCCTCTATGTCCTCACCCTGGATGGAAACAGGGTTCAGCGGAGACTTATTCCTTCGAAAGTCAAAGATCATTATATAATACACCATTACAGTTCTGGTCCCTTATTATCGGTCTGTTGTTTTTTAAATTTTCATGCCAACAGCTTTAGTGATTTTGACCCTGACTCGTAATATTTTTGTCTAGTAAATATATATATTTTTTAATTTCCTGTGTATATAAGACATCTATTTTTTCTCCAATTAGATAATTGTAGTTGGTTTACCTTCTTCTTATGACTGCTCAGAGCAATAATTGTCCCCCTTATAACTGCCTTTAATGTGCCATATCATCTCTGGTCCCATTTCCCCATTATCATTCTCCTCCAAAAAAATGTTGGATCATTGTGGGTCTTTCAACAGACTGGAGTTCATCTTCCATGTTGTATTTCCACGACTATTACTTAATCATATGGACAATGACATAGGAGTGTGGTCTGAAAAATCAATTCTACCAATATCGCAATGTTGAATCCTATGTCTATCTCTCTCTATAAAAAAATAATAAATCCTTGAATATACTGAATGAGGGAAGGAATAGTGAGTGTAATCTCGCCCACTTGGATAGAAATCTCTCCAAAGATCTATTATTCCCATTTCTCTCATCAGTACATTAATCTTTTTATGCAATGTCTTAGCCCTCTGAGAAGATATATTTGTAGTCAAGCCTGGGTTAAGACACACATTCCAATCACCTCCACAAATCAGTATCCCTTGTGCATTAACCATCAAGTCGAACATTTTTTTTATAAAAATTAAAATCACTACCAGGTGGGGCATATATATTAGGTAAAGTTAATAATTCCCCTTCCATATTTCCCAGTACTAATACATATCTCCTGTCCTTATCTTTAATGTCTGTAAGCAACTGAAAAAAGCAAAACCTCTCCTATGGCCAGATTTATATGAGGAGAAATACATTTTTGAGAAACCTTAATTTCCTTAATCCTTAATTTCCAATACACTCAGATGTGCTTCTTGTAAAAAAACAATATGAGCCCTTTCTTTCTTCATTTTAGACAAAATCTTACTTCTCTTAATAGGGTTAAGAACTCCATTAACATTAAATGTAACTATGTAACAAGCGTTCAGTGAAGAGGGATGGGACTCAGGCAACAAGAAGTTGTTTTGCAAGGTCTTGCTTGGACATATTTTATGTAAATGGTAGAACTTTCAAACTCTCTCCCATAAGACATATGTTTCATATTGTTAAATATCCTCTACCCATCAATTTACTCTAATAATGCATCACAAACAAAAAACACAATAAACAAAAACATTAGCCAAACAATCTTAAACAAAACTGTATCCATCTCCATCTCGATCACAGTACTTTCTTCCATCTGTGGGGTTCTTTTCAAACGAACCCTGTGTCGGCTTCTCTTTAGAAAAAAAAAGAAAGTCCATTAGAGAAGTCCTCCTTCTCCTCTGGAGGAGGGCCCTTAAGCAGGCGACGCAATGGCAAATCCAAACTTTTATTATAAAAAGAAAAAAGAGGGTAACCAGAAAAATAAAAAAGGCACTCTAGTCGTAGTCACCAGATATCTATCCCAACATTAACAAATTATCTTAAACATCGCAGGACACTTATTCAAAAAAATAAATTACAAAAAAACAACTAAACAATTAAATCCTGACCAACTTTTAACAACTCACTGTATCCATTTTCTTCAGTCTTGCAAGGGGGATCTCCACCTGAAACTCTGTAGTTTCTCCTTATATTGCTGTTTCGAGAACTGCTCTTTCCCAGGGCCAACCCGTCTGCCAGCCTTCTGCCAAGTAAACAGTTGCTCGATTTTTTCTTCCAATGTAGGCGCTGGTGGTATAACTTGAACTTTAAGTCTCCACTCTGCCATGTCCTTTCTGGCTTCTGCTGCTGAATGGTATAGACAGGTGCCTTCTTCATAGAACACCCATAGCCTCGCTGGAAATGGAGTCTGAAATTTTATTTTCTGGGATTTCAGCACCTTTTTTTCCTCAGAATATTCCATACATTTTTTGAGTACTGTCGGGGGGTAATCATGATCCACATAAAATCGTTTGTTATTATAGAAAAGTTCTTTCTTTTGCCAACCTTTACATAACACTTCCTCTTTCATTTTGTAGCTTAAGAATTGGAGACAATGGAGCGCGGTTTGGCGTCATGCGCCCTTTCAATTCTCAGTTCCACATTCTTCGTTAACTCAAATTCCCCCCTCAGCAGATTTTCAAGGAAGGTGACCATGCAGCGTCCCTCCGATTCTTCGGGGATTGCATAAATCCGAATGTTTTCTCTGTGTGATCTTCCTTCCTTGTCTGTTAATTTAGTTTCCAAAGTAGTTTGTCATTGCAAGAGTTTCTTTATCACGGTTTCTGTTGTTAAGACCCTTGTTTCCACTTCTTTGATCCATCCCTCTGCCTTATCCAGTCTCTTATTAACCTTGCTCAGCTCTTGTTTAATATCTGTAAGCTGCTGTTTATTGTCCCATCTGAAGTCTCTAAGTTCATATAATATTTTCTGAAGACTGGCGTCTGCGATATTTTGTTCAGAACTCGCTGAGCTGCTCCGACTGCGTTCAGAAGTTGCAGTTTCGATATTTTCCGAGTCGGTAGTTTTCTCCTGCTTCTCCTGACAGTCACTTCAGCCATAGTTATTATTTTTCAAACATAATGTAAAAAATAAACTTTTTTTCAGGGCTTTATTACAAAATTGTCGGGTGATGATCCGTATTATGCTGCCGTTCCCATCCGCATCTTAACCGGAAGTCTGAATACATGAGTTTAACAAATGTAGAAACTTAAGTGTAGTAGTCATATGCTGCCAGGCCTGTTGTGAGTTAGATGTCTAACATACTGCATACTTCTGAACATATTGCAAACTAGAAGAGTGGTAGGAAGCCCATAGAGTAAAAAATTATAGAAATCAAGCCTTGATGTTATAAAGGTACTCGGCATCAGACATTGGTAGAAATTACCTAATGAGTGCAATATTTTAAGGTGAAAAAAATACATTTTTTTATAAAGCATCTCAGGAGAATCAGGAGAGCATCAAGTGTGACTCCCAGATTCTTGACTACAGCTGACACCTGAATGAGGAAGCCACCCACCATTACTGAGAAGTAATGCTGCTGCTTTTCCAGCTGACATTTGTTACCCACAAATTAAATTTGTTTTGTCACTATTTAGCTTTGGGAATTGGATGTCATCCAGAGTTTGATTACAGATAAGCGACAGAGGTGGAAGATCAGAGGGGGAAGTTTTAACGTAAATCAGAGTATCATCTGCATAACAATGAAGCTGAAGACCATGTTTGCATATCATCTGACCAAGAAGAAGTATACAGAATAAACAATAAGTGATGGGCCCAAGACTGAGCCAAGACTGTGGCACCACCTTGATTGACTTGGGCCATGGGAGATTGATGAGGACTAAGGGAAACAAAATGTCAATGAGATATGAGCAAAACCAGTTAAAAATACAATTTTTACCATTAAACCATTGGTAGACAAGAATGTTTGTACTCAATTGAGCAACACTGAATGATTTACTGTATCAAAAGTTGCACTAATATCAAGGAGCATAAGGATTTTTAAGGATATGTAGCCCCCGAATCAGACACAATAAGTCTGAGAAGAGAAGAACAGTGAGAAGAGTAGTCTCAGTGCTATGATTAAAATAAAAAAAAAACTGGAAAAGTTTAAACAGATCATTAGCTATTACATTAGCCTGTAATTCATGTACAATTACACATTCTAAAACCTTAGACAGGATTGCTAAATTAGAAATTGGTTTGTAGTTAATCATTACATCAGAATCCATGTCAGGTTTTAATATAGGACTGATATATGCATTCTTAAAAGCAGTACAGTAGGTACCACACCCATGGATAGGGAACTATTGATGATGTTGACAATTAATAGGCAGATGTCTGGAAGCAAGCGTTCAGTGAAGTGGGATAGGACTCAAGCAACAAGAAGTTGTTCTGCAACAATATTTTTTTAAGTTGATCTGAATTAATTAGGCTAAATTCAGAAAAATCTGACACAGAGGGAATTTCAAAGTTAGGGCTTAAATATTTTTCTGGAACAGGAACAAGACTAAGGCTTGATTCAGATAATTGTAGATTTATAATCTTGGACCGAAGGAATTGCAAAAACTTTAGAGAAGTCAGGTGTGGAAGAAAGAATAGATTTGTCAGGGAGTTCAATGAGTTTGTAAATAACAGAGAAGAGCACTTTCTTAGTCCGAGAGCTGATTGTATCCAAGATAGGATCTGGCAGAAGCTAGAGCAACTCGGTAGACTTGCAGGTGTGCATTGTAAGCCTAAAATATTTTTCCCTCTTGTGTACTACAAGACACTGTTGAGTCAGTGTCAAAGACCGAAGTTTAGCTGTAAACCACGGAGAGGAGGGTTTGAATTTTAAAGGAGGTGAGCTTATCCAAAATATTGATCATCACAAGGCTTAAATTACTGACTAGGTCAGGTGACAAAGATGACCAGTCATGTAAAAGGGGAGAACTAAGTACAGAATTATAGAAATCATTAGAAAAATCAGATTTCAAACAGTACATTTGTTAAGCCTTGCCTTAACTTGTTACTCCATGCAATCTACACTACACTCTACATTATTGTGTTATACATGGATAAATGTTTATAATCAATAATTACGAGGTAATTAAAATTGTGTTGAAGCATTGAGCGTATTTTACTGGAACCGACTTTATTACCTGCAGTACCAATTGTATTGTTCTGAGGTCAACATAAAATGCACTTCCCAGTCTATTGTGACAACTGCAGTGCTGCTCTTCAACAATATTGTCAGTAAAGGGACAGCAGCATTTTATAACGAATGCTATGGTTTCAAGATGAACTAAAGCATCATTTTATTACTTCTTAACTAACCCTAACTATTCGATTCAGAGTTTGTACCCAACAACAGGTGGTGTTGTATTTATTTCAATTCATACAGTACAGTATGTAAAATTTCACCAGCAGAGGTCTCTAACAGCCCTATGTGCAGTTTACTTATACTGTAAACATTTGTGCAATGAGGATGAGGCAAATTCCAGTTAGGAAGTTTACCTTGAGTTCAATGCTTTGATAAATTAAAAAACATTTTTTTTTTTATCCTGAAGGAGGAATTTTACCTTGGCTTCAACAGCCAAGGTCCAAGACTAAATAAAACTTCTTCCAAGGTAAAGCCTAGAGCAGAGCACTATGCTTTCAGAAAAGAGTGCAACCCAACTTGTTCTTTTTCTTAACAAGAAATAATCTTCAGACTGTGATTACTTTATTGTTACTTCTGAGAAAATAGCTGGGGTTAATAATGATAGTGATTTTGTTATCATTGATGTATCATTTTTTAAAGAATTTACACAACAATGTAACATGTAACATTTGTTTTTTTCCTCCAGAATACAACAGAAAATATTTAAAGCACTCATTTATAATTTAAATATGAAGGCAAACATTTTATGTTTTTTCTTAATGTTTGTGAATCTAATAATGTTATATGTGTATAATAATTAAACATATTCAGGATAAGAAATTGAGGATATAGCTGCTTTTTTGTGTTCAAACTCACTTAATTGTTTATTTATTGGTACAAAACTGGTCCTTGGACAGCAAGGAGAACTTTGAAAGAACCCCAAGGACATGAGGATGCAGAGATTTCAAGAGATGTGAGTTATTTTGTGACACTGGCCTTGCTCAGCACCCAAACATGAGTCTAATGCTGCAGGGATTATTTCATAATTGAAAAGAATGCTAATTATAAAAAGATCTTTGGTTATTTTTTCAAACAGAAACTCTCATGCTTTTTAGCCCTTTCATTTTTCATTAAAATTAATCTAGAGAATTACCTTATATGGGTCTCCCACAGCCCATAGATTTACTCATATGAGATTCTAAATAATATTTCAATGGATATGATACAGCATCCAATATGGGGTCTAGTACATCTTAAATTTGGACACTTTTATGCTGCTATGTCTGAGATTATTTTTTAGTATTTTGTTTGAAAGTGTTTTTATTAGTAGTCACTTTACTGCATTACTAAATTTCCAAAAAGCTTTATGAAATTATCAGTAATTGTTGGAAAGTTTAAAAAATGTTTCATTTCACCTCTCCAATTTGTTCAACAGAAAATAACATAAAAAACACACTTTTCCAAACATTGTATGGCACTTTTCATATGTTAACATCAAATGCCCTAGTGCTATGGCAGGCATGCATCTATTCTAGAACAAGTGAGCCTGCACATTGCGTGGGGGTGTGAGGTTTTAATGATAAAATAAGGGACTACAGTACAGCAGTTACAGTATACTATATATCATTTAATAGTGTTCCAATAAAGTGTTTATTGATTGACTGACGGATTCATGTTATTTTTTTAACCCAAGCGTCACTACAGTAATTGATCTCGAAAGACCCTATGGTTGTCTTTGTAAGTAAGTGATCATGTGTATTAATTTGAAAAGAACTTTAAAAAATTGCATTATATTTTACATATATTTTACATTGACTTATCCCCTAATGCATAGAGCTGCTCTTTCCGTGAGCCAAACCTGTGCAGCAAAGAGTTAAGACCCTAAACACCATGCATATTGATTTCCTCCTCAATGAGTAAATATTACAAGTCTACCCCCTTTCAGAAATGCAAAGGGCACTTTACTGTTTCTTCTAAAGCTCTGTATGTCTGCTGTCAACTATGACACCCCTGTCTGTGATCCACATCTTTCCCAAGAACCTCTCATTCCTTCTTTTTGTGTTGCTACATGTTACTAGGTGGTAAGTGCATAAATAATATTTTTATATTTGTATCTGTATATAATCTTTAAAACTCCACAATTTTGGAAAAAAATCTTAAGCACTTATAAATAGTAAGATAAAACTCCTGAGGTCTGTTAATGCAAGTAGTATGGTATTTATTTATGTATCCTTTTGTGTCTATCTTTTATTATTTGTGCATCTGTAAAACTCTAGGGATTTAGTGGATCCTGACTTTTACAGAACACCCATTCTGTAATTCGTAATATGGATATCCTGAAGCACACATACAAAAGTTTTTAATTCCAAAACCTGTCAGTGAAGGTCAGGGCAATAAAAGAATGTAATTTTCTGTGTCTTGTAAGTTTCATTTGCTGTCATGCTCAATTTAATTCCTTGTCATTTTAAAGCTCTTTTATATGTCTCCCTACCAGATTCAGTAGACATATCTATAGCTACTTCATGTTTTAAAAAATAATAATTGGGTTGTTATTTTCATTTACTTCACAGCACATTTTGCAGTATCCGTGTTTCAGGGCCTGTTCAAAAGTAAAATGTGGTTGACTTTAAAAGAATGTGACTGACTATGCATGCCAAAAAACATCACTTAAATTGGTTCTGCCTCATTAATCATTTTGAATTATTTTTTACCTTAAGTGCACCTACATTTACTTAGATTAGTTACCATTACATGTCTATTTATAACTGGAAGGAAAACTTCAGTGACTCAGTGATTCAGATGTTGCTTTACTGGTAGTTCAGCTTTGGGGTCTAGATAAATCATTCCAGCTGGATTTCCATTTCACACAATCTTCCACTAAGGTTGGCATTATGGTGGGATAATAGTATGTCAGTATGGATTTTAATAGTTGCCTTACATGTAACGCAATGAAATGCTCATTCAGTTAATGCACGGTTTTGTATTTATTTTAACAGTTGGAGTTGTATGGATTGCTGACAATTTATAATTTATTATTTAAATTATGTAACACAATTTCTCTCCTGTGTGCTTCCAGTGCCGCATTTCCTATTAGGCACAGTAGGAACAGTGCCTAGGGCTTACAAACATTTTAGGGCCTGCGAAGGAGGGAAACACTAGTGACTAATGAAAAATGAGCTGAAACAACATGCTTACAATTGACTCTAGGTGCTCCAAATACATAATCATACACTATCTAGTGGCTGTTCTAGAAACTAGAAGTTTCTAAGTGATGGTCCATCAATCGCGTGGTTTAGCATTAGAATAGTGTAGCACCCACAACGGTCGCTTTAGTAGCTGCACCTCCCCTTAGCTATGCGCCAACAAGGCAGGCACGGGGCAGGAGCCATGGGGCTTGACTTGAGGTCAGTGTGTCGACCGGAGATTGACCTGGCAGTGTAAATAGCATAGAGAGTTTATGATGAGCTATTGTAAATAGTTGTCAGTGTTAGCTACTTTGTCCTTGTAACCCACCATAAACCCCTTAATCCTTACCCTGTGTGTGTGTAACCCCTTCAAGGAGTGTCAAAGTCTGAGGAGCAGAGGAAAATAAACATGTTGTTGCCGGCAAATCATGGAATGTGCAGTCATTGCAATAGTTTAAAGTGCATCATGTCAATCGATGTAATTCAATTGGGGTTTAAGTGCCTAGGGCCTACGACCACCAAAATTTGGCCCTGTGTGCTCCGCAATGATATGTCTTACACGTCAGCCTAGCTAAGTTCTGCTCTTTAAATTCCTTTGATCTCTTCTTCTTTGATTCTTTTGATGTTTCATTATTTGTCTGTCTTTTGTGAACAGTTGCAGTGAGGTCCAGCTGAGCCTTCACAATTCCAGCCTTAATGTTCTGTCCAAGGTTCGCTGGAGCCGGTCAGTAGGGGGCCTACCAGAGCCTGTGGAATGTGTTTTTTCAGAGTGGTCTGAATGGACCCGATGTGATCCCTGTCAGAAAAAGCGAGTAAGTACCAGTCTGAGAAAGGCTCTTTTTGCCTCACAAAAAAAACTAATTCCGAAATGAAATGCACTGCCTCTTTCAACAGGATGATATCACATCCATAAGGCTCTTTGATACATTGCTGGCCTAGTGTTGCTATTATACTGTATAATGCACAAGCAGAGAATTGCAGTCAGTTATATAGTGATTGGTTTGATTACAGCTGAAGGTGGGAACACCCAAAAAAGTTTCACATGTATCTGGGTACAATATAAAGGTTGTCACAACGACCCCATAAGGAGCACAAATTGTGTGAGTTTCACTCCTCCCTTAAGTGAAGGATTCTGAGGCCACTGGTTGCCTCTGACCACTCTCTCTGTACAGTACCGCTACACAAAGCTGCAGCAGCCCTCCCAGTTCGGAGGGGAACCCTGTCACTTCCGCGGACGAGAAGAGGAGGCCTGTGCCCCCCCATCCCGCTATTCCTGCAGAGACAGTGTCCAGTGCGATGGCTTTGTCTGCACCACCACAGGTACTGTAACACCTTTCTCAGCACAAAGGGGGCACTATTTCTTACATAAAAGTAAAAGTAAAAGAGTGTAATAATAAGTGATTCAATATAGCTTGTCTTCCAGCAGTGTGGAAAACTTTGTTTTTAAACAAAATAAGAGAACAGATGACAAAAATGGAATTACAAACTTTTCTCCAACTTTTTCAGTCTCCTAAGTAGGTCTCTCTAGTTAAACTTTCTTATCGCTGTAGGTCCCACATCAAATGGGGGTTAAGAGCAAATAGCTACTTGGGAACTCTGTCCAATGTAGTATTATTTGTGCAACAAACCGTTTCCCGTTCACCATGCTAAATTAATTTGAGTGTCTTTATGTTCTTTTTTACTCCTGAGTCTGAAGTATCTAAATTGTTTAGATATTTTTCATATTTTATATTATATTTACCAGTTAATGCGTGTGTACCATGTGTTGAGTTCACAGCTCCCTGATGCAACCTGAAAGAAAGGCTAAGGAGAGAGTTGAGTTCCAAGAGTGTCCCATTAAACCCCAGTGTCAGTGCAGGAAACAAAGAGCACAAAAGTCATTTCTGATAGTCCTGTTGGTGCAGGGATAGTTGTGCTGAGTAGATGAAGTAAAAATTTACAAGGGATCACAGTAGTACAGTAGCTAGCCACACACACACATACAGACAGTAAATGGCTCACACTAGGTACTTTTTAGATCATAATAGATTTTTTCCAGGCTGGGAAATGTTTATCTACAAATATACATTCTTATAATGAAATCAAATAAAATTTAACTTAAAAAGTCTAGTCATATATTTTTAACCACTTACAGTATGTCCATGGACACATTTAGCCAATTTACACATGGAATTTCCTCCCCCTTAAACATTTGTTATATCGCTGCAGCAGAACATAGCAGGAGCCTAGTTCAGGTCTTAAATTGAAGCTAACCCCCTTGGCTTTGAGTGTGAACAGTCAAATGTCTTATATTTCTTAATGTGTCCACTCAGCAGACACACATATGAAAACAAAACCCCAAGAACACAGCAGGCGAAAATGAGGTCAGATTTTTCAACTATATGCGTGTAAAAATTTGTAAAAATTTGAAAACCTTCTAGGTGACTACTAGCATGCATAAAAATCTGGGACAAATTGATCAATAAGAAAAAATTCTACGTCATGTTTTGTGAAGACTGGACCTGGATGAAATTTCACGCCTGTAATAAAAAATCATAAAAATATTGAAAATAATAAGAATAAAAACCATTGCAATTGCTATAAAAACTTTTAGACACTGCTAGAGAGCCTTTATCTGCTGTTATGCAATGGAAAAAAAAACTCAAGAGTTGCCTTCTGGTGTGAAAAAAAGGAGCACTGATAAGAAACTGATAAAAAACTGATTGATTACCCCCTTCTGACTCAATGATTGACAGCTAAAAGGCAGGCGGAATGCAGCCTGAGGCTTCTAGAGGAAGTCTCACCCCCTAAGGGCTCTGAATGGCTGAAAATACAACGAATGACGGCGCTTTTTACCAATCAGATCGCCTAATTTCTTGCGGTCCTGCTTCAAACATTTACTACTATTTACAACACAGGCAATAACTATCAGTAGCCTCCCGGTCTGGAGATAAACTAGTCTGGGTTACTTTGGATACATATCATGCTTCAGAATAAGGTAAAATCATGGGATATATATATTTTTTTTGCTGATTTTTGCTTTTGCGATTTCGTTGGTACAAATGTATGATATTGACATGCTTTGCTGGCCGGGTGGCCGGGTGTTTTATTGGGGTTCTGCTATTTCATTCATTTATTGGTTTATTGCACAATAGTGTCACATCTGTGGAAACAAACGTTATGATTTTGTTGTGATGATATTGGAGAATACTTGCATGTGAGAAAATATGTGGAGTGGTTTGAAAAAAAACGTTGTTTATCTTGCGTTTATCTTTAAAAAAATGAAACGACATGCGTGGTCGTCGGCGATCCGGGCTAAGTCTCTAACCATTTTGTAACTAGTAATAATTAGGGTAATAAAAATTCTAACTGAGTGAATGTGGTTCGCAGAGACAAGTGAAAAATTATTTCACAGTCACAGACACAGTGACGGCTGGAAACAAGGAATTATTGACTGGGTCAATTTAACAGCTTTCAACTTGTTAAGCAACAAAATATTTAATGGAACCATTAAGAAACCCATGACAGATCCTAAAGAATTGAGATTTTGAGCTGCTTTAATTTAATCACCACAGGAGAAGTTTCAAATAAGCAGTATAAGACTCAATAGTAAGACTCTAATGCCTGGGAAGAGGATATGAAAGCTAGAAGGACCTTGACAAAGACATTGTTGGATCTTCTTGAACACAAGTGCAATTGCTATGTATTTAAACTGATTTGGTATAAATAACTGTATTAAATAGTGTTACAGCTTTAGGTGACTGAGAAGTGTCTATTGGATTTTAGTTAAAGTTTGTGAAACTCAGAAGAGTAAACATTTCTAGCTTCAAAGCAGAGAGGATGTTTGCTGAGGTCTGGGGTCCCTTCAGCAAAAAACAATTTGAAAGTTTACCTTGGTATACCTAGGTAAGTTGTGGGTTAATGATTGTCAATGAGCAGTACAGAAACATGCAATATAAGATCACATTAAGAACAACAGAGAGGGACAAGAAGCAAGAAGAAAGAGACAAGAGATTAGTCAGGAGGAGGTGGAACTTGAAGCTTGTGCCAGGCAAGAGCCCCTGCTTCATGAACTTCGTGTCAGAACCTTGCTAGGGGAGAGCTTGCTATTCTGTGTTTTTCAGGAACTTGGTTTTCCTGAGTAAAAGATATCCCGGTTAGAAATGTCTTTCCTCTTTGTGGGTACATTTGTACAATAGGCTCACATTTATTTTGTGGCAGGGTGCAGAGAGTGAGAGATTTAAGTGCAGGTTGCATTCGATTTAATTAGAAGGCAGCTTATCTCTAATGTGGCCTCTGTAGGCTTAAAGAGTTTAATACTTAGTAGAAGTCTGGGTTTTTTTATGGATGATTAGAATATTAGGCCTATGTTAGGCCTTGTCTGTAAATACTGTACATAGAATAACTTGTGTGTTGTATGTTTTGTTGTGTGTCGTGTAGTTTGTGATGCCATTGTAAGAAATATTTGTTTAACCAAGTGTGCCTGAATTATTACTCTTCTTATCACCAAAGCTATGCCAGAGAACAAAGAATTCATGCGCTTCTAATCATACCAGCGCTTAGGTATATTCTGGAGAAATCACTTACACAAGTTGGGGGTTATGAATATTTATTTTACTTATTGTCTTAACCACTCGGTCAAATCCTGATTTTCTCTATTGTCGTAAAAAATTTGTAACAATATTTATTTAAACTCATGTAGAAACATTTGTAGAGAGTAAAAGTCCATGAATGCAGGATAAGTTCCATTCAATAAATTGAGAAACTGTGAGAAATGGGAATGAGAAACTTCTTCATAACCCCAAGACTGAACATGCTGTTTACTTATATTTAGTATAACCTGGTAGATAATAGTTTATAGACAAAGTGACCATGAGCAGACAAAACCTTCTCAAACCCTGAACCCTATGTCTTCCAGGCAGGTGCATTCCCCAGAGGCTCGTGTGCAATGGAGATGATGACTGTGGGGACCGCTCTGACGAGAAAAGCTGCAAGAAAGTTTACAGACCCTGTAAGACTAAAGCAGAGGAGTACTGGGGAATCGAAAACTTAGGAAAAGGGTAAGTCTTTCTGCACCCAATCTGCCAACCACACACAACAGACTAACACTCTGTCATACAGAAACAGTGAAAAACAATCACGCTCATCAAAAACATTGTTACTGTCTTCCTCTATCACACATATTCCTGTCTTAGCTCTGAGGCTGCATATTTTCAGTGTAAATAATGGGTTTCCAATATATAGTGTTAACTAGGTTACATTTGTGATTTTGTATCATAAATGCTTTGTTTTGTTTTCTCATTTCTATTCTGGTTTTTGATCTCTAGGATAAACATTTTGAACAGCAATTTGGAAGGTGTTGTTATTGATAATAGATACTATGGGGGCAGCTGCTTACCACAATACATTTACAACACAAGATTCAGAAAACCCTTTAATTTGCAACACTACACTCTGGAGGTAACTATATTTTGTCTTTTAATTTGCAAGATCAATCTCAGAATTTTTATACTGCAAAACTTTAAAGTACACATTGCTTTTGTCTCCTTTTTTAGACAAAAGGAAATTATGAGTTCTCATTGGATGCATACGAGTCATACTCCAGTTATGAAAAAGACACATTCAAGGCACACAGTTCTCAAAAAAGCGTAAGCTTTGGAATTAGTCTTCCTGGCATATTTGAGTTTGGCTTTAACTACCAAGATGCCAAATTCAAGAAGAATGTTCAAAAAACCCGACGTTTATCTGGGACAGTAAGTCATATAGAAGCATGAATAATTATAGTAACAGAATAAAAGTGTAATTGTAGGATGACAAAAGAGGAATTATGGGTATACCATGGCATTGCATATTTATCTCTAAAGTATGTCTTTACAAGAACAACATATTTATATATTGCAGTTAACGTCAAACATTAGTGGTTAGTGGGGACTGACTTACTCCTTGACCACAAACTTTCCATTCAAAGACAAAAACTGTGTTGCAAGGAGTAGGATTTGAGATTTGTCAGCCAGTGCTCTCTCAGCTCCTGACAAAGTAATGACACCTTACCAGATGCATTAAAAGGTGCAGTGACTTCAGTAATAGACGCCCTATTCCTCCACTCAGTGCTGAGCCACTTTTCTTGACAATTAGAATTTTTAATTGTAAATATATGATTGGCTTATTTGGTGGGCAACTGAGAGGAGCCTGTCTTCACTCACTCTTTACCTAAATGTAGTATGTACAGAGACCATTGCCAGAAGCAGAGCTGTAAAGACATTATAATAAAGACAGAATTCCTAATTCAAAATTTGGTGGGAAGATTACCCTAATTATAAATTTAAAAATTACAAAACATGTTTATGAATTGCAAACAAGTTATGCCTGTGCTTAGTGCTTATACAAATCTGTATAGATATACTAGCACCCTTCATTACATCTGAAGATCTACAAGCCCTTCACTGTAGGCTCTCAACTGAAACAAACATAATGTAGCCACTTACAACAGCTAGAGAGAAGGGTGGGAAAGTAAACCCATGCTTCAAACAAAGGTTAACATGCTGTTCTTTTTTTCAGAAAAGCAGTTTTGTGCGAGCACATTCCAGGCTTGAAGTGGCACAGTACAAGCTGAAGACACAGGATCTGATGCTGCACTATGAGTTCTTCCAAAGGTTGCAGAGCCTCCCTATGGAGTACAGCTACGGAGAGTACAAAGAGATCTTCAAGGACTATGGAACACATTACATTACTGAGGCTACCCTGGGTGGCGATTATGAGTACACAGTGGTGCTGAATCAAGAAAGTATGGAGCGTACAGGTACAGTGCAATGATGGAATTACTTAGTTCCTGAGTGGCTTCAACCAGAGAAACTGCCTAATCATAGTCAAATTTGAACCTGTTGTACTAAGATCAGGCAAAGGTTAGAATATATACTCGCAGTATAAGTGTAGAATTTAAATATATGGATGCTGTGTTAATATTGCACAATACATTAGGAAGGGCTCATTTAGAATATTGTATTCGGTATTGGTCACCATGATAGAAAAATGTAATACTGCTGCACTTGAATCTGTCTATGGATATTCTTGCAGAGTACTCCAAATGCCATCTGAGTTGAAAGGGTCCACAGATACCTATGGCAACCTCAGCTGGAATTTCCTACAGCTTGCTGGCACACATGAGTTTGCCATGTAATTAGTATGAGCTATTTGTGTCCTCCCTCCTAAGCTTTGTGGAGGTCGCAAAAAAGCAGAATTGTCCATATTTCACAAAGTATGGATTTCCTCTCTTTTTATCCTCAGTTTTGTTATAATATGTTGTTGTGGTTACTTTTGGTGATTTAGAGATTTAGAACTGGAACTTCCTAAAGTGGGGAATAGAACAAATAAAATAGTTAGGATTCTAAATTTTGACCTTAAAGTGTTAATGTAGCTGTTTCGCAATATTAAATCAATTTATACCTGTAACTAGATATGAAATCTGCTCCTCTTCTTTGTTAGCATTTGTGCATACTCACACAAAAATGATTAAAAAATGGCTTTGAAAACAGGTTTTAATTTAAAAAACCTGACCCTATACTGACTGAACCAAACCACTAAAATAGGCAGAGATATGTTTCTTAAGTGTGTGCTTGAATTATCCACAGATTCATGCTACTGTATACACAAATGATCCCCACATCTCCGCTCCCTCCCAAATTTATTATCTACTTTAGTCTACGTAGCAAAAAAGTGGTTGGAGCCAGAAACCTTAACACCCAACTCTATAGTGGAGTAAATAGTCCTCGACACATACCTACGACAACTGCACCCTGAACTGAGACAAACTGTTGGACAAATGGATCCTTAAACTGTCAATAACTTCATGGCCACCTCAGAAAGGAATTCCAAGGGGGGTTCTTCTCTGTGTCAAGGACTACAAAATGAAGGGAGCACAACCAAAATGAGAAGCTAAGGAAACGATTCTGTCTGAACCAATGGATGGCAATCTCCTTCCCGGGTTGAAAGACAGAAGAATCACGATGACATCCCCTATGTTCCTGGTGTGGGACAGAAGAAAATGAGGCAGATCAATGTCTCGGAGACAAGAGAGTACAAAAATAATAATAATAATAATAATAATAATAATAATTACTTACACTTAAATAGCACTTTTCTGGACACTCCACTCAAAGCGCTTTACAGGTAATTGGGACTCCCCTCCACCACCACCAATGTGCAGCATCCACCTGCATGATTCGATGGCAGCCATAGTGCGACAGAACGCTCACCACACATTAGCTATCAGTGGGGAGGAGAGCAGAGTAATGAAGCCAATTCATAGATGGGGATTATTAGGAGGCTATGGTACAGATGCAGCCATTCAAAATGCGTGGGCGATACCGCATTATTTTCCGGTACGCTGTACGCAGTCTACCGCGAGTTACCAGTAAATAACGCGAGTTACCGGTAAATACCGCTAGCAAAATAATAGTATCCGGAGCTAATAAAGCTCAACCTCTCATGTTTGAGCTGTCGCCATCAAAGTCTTTAACGAAGATATTACTAATAGTATTAATAATGAATGACCTTGGACAAGCTGTAAGTGTAAACTCAAAGTATTGCCCTGGTCCACATTCCTTTTTTCATTGACCGTCTTTGTAAAAGTAACGCCACAGCATTTCGCAATCACGCATTTTTTTCCAATCATGCAAAGTACAGTAATTTTTGAGAATCGATTCACCATGCCTTTCACATGCTCATAAAAGAGATTGATTTAGGAACATAAACATATTACCGTATGCAAACTGTACTGTATACAGTATGTATATGTATATTTAATGTCTTAACTGTGCCCGTTTAAGTATTGAATATTTATATGGCCAGCAGCCATATCACCCTGCAACTCACAACTGGCAACCCACTGAAGCTAAGCAGGTGTGAGCCTGGTCAGTACCTGGATGGGAGACCTCCTGGGAAAAACTAAGGTTGCTGCTGCAAGAGGTGTTAGTGGGGCCAGCAGGGGGCGCTCACCCTGTGGTCCACGTGGGTCCTAATGCCCCAGTATAGTGATGGGGACACTATACTGTAAACAGGTGCCGTCCTTCGGATGAGACGTAAAACCGAGGTCCTGACTCTCTGTGGTCATTAAAAATCCCAGGGCGTTTCTCGAAAAGAGTAGGGGTGTAACCCCGGCGTCCTGGCCAAATTTCCCATTGGCCTTAACCAATCATGGCCTCCTAATAATCCCCATCTATGAATTGGCTTCATTACTCTCTGCTCTCCTCCCCACTAATAGCTGATGTGTGGTGAGCGTTCTGGCGCACTATGGCTGCCGTCGCATCATCCAGGTGGATGCTGCACATTGGTGGTGGTGGAGGGGAGACCCCATTACCTGTAAAGCGCTTTGAGTGGAGTGTCCAGAAAAGCGCTATATAAGTGTAAGCAATTATTATTATTATTAATTATTATATGGAATTTTACCACTGAAGGGAAATCTTAGTGCCTGAGCATAAAAAGAATAGGAGCATACTGCAATGCGTGTGAAGGCCATAAACGATATTAATTTTGGAACATAAACATACAGTATATGGCTGGTCTCGGTACTTTAAAGAAAACATACACGAAACATGGTTTCATTATGACCAGAATCGGTCTTGAGATATTTTTAACTTGATTTACAGTATTTGAGAGGTATGTCTTGACACCGATACTACGTAAATACTGCTCACGTATATGTTTCTAGGTTTATATTATGCATTTCATACGGTCAAATTACTTTTGAGCAACTGATAAGAAGCGCGAAATGGTATGCCCAGGGCGTTCTAGTTTTCGTTTTGTTTTAATGCAGTGCAGTGGATTGATTAGAGATATCAAGTACATACAAGTCATTTTTTAAATGTTGTAGTTCGTCTTGTAAAAATGTTACGAGTACATCATCTGTCAACAATTACACAGGTTCTGTTTCCATATTGCTGATTTTGGTTACGTAATATTATTTTCTAATTTCACGTTGTGAATATATGATTTGGGCAAACAGAGCCGCAAAGAAGTACATTATGGGTTGTTGGTTTTTTTTTGCAGTTTTATCTAGAACAAGCGATGCTTAAACCTTTGTCTGATTCTTGTGAAACTATCCACACAACAGTTACCTAGGAGTTGACTTCAGTGATGTCACTGATGGGATGTTTCTAAAAATCCATCCACTGTAAAACGAACACATTCCATAAGAATCAGCGCTTTTATACAGTATATCGCCTTTAAACACATATATTTAAACACGCGTTTACGATTTAAATCAAAACGCGATTCAAATCAATATAAATGCTTATTTCGTAACGCATAGGTGACTATTCATTGTTATTAAAAAGACTTAAATTCGATCATGTTGTGATATTTAGAAATATAAATTTGTTTGGTGCGAGTGAGGTTTTATTTAATCTCTGACCAAGGGAAACGTTTCATTTTTTCAAAGAAATGTTTGTTAAAAAATAAAGTCATAGTTCCATGGGATTCAATCACAGACCGTGTGACATGGGAGTCAGGAAACTAACCCACAGCGCCACCAGCGCGGTCACATGCTGAGGGCTGAAAAAGCACTACAGAAACATTATCGACAGACAATGTACAGATTTGATAAAGCTATAAAATAATGTAATTAGGCACAGAACAAGTTTACAGCACAGTACAATAATAAATGCTGACCATGACTTTAGAAGCATAAATGACCTTACACTCAATTTAAACACAAGCTGTCTTTAGCCCTCTAAGCTGGTTCATACAGAAATGTAGAGAACCAGGCTCAGAACACACAGCTTCAATAGCGAATACATATGCAGGACAACTGGAGAAGACGTTTTACAGTGGATGGATTTTTAGAAACATCCCATCAGTGACATCACTGAAGTCAACTCCTAGGTAACTGTCGTGTGGATAGTTTCACAAGAATCAGACAAAGGTTTAAGCATCGCTTGTTCTAGATAAAACTGCAAAAAAAAACAACAACCCATAATGTACTTCTTTGCGGCTCTGTTTGCCCAAATCATATATTCACAACGTGAAATTTTGAAAATAATATTACGTAACCAAAATCAGCAATATGGAAACAGAACCTGTGTAATTGTTGACAGATGATGTACTCGTAACATTTTTACAAGACGAGCTACAACATTTAAAAAATGACTTGTATGTACTTGATATCTCTAATCAATCCACTGCACTGCATTAAAACAAAACGAAAACTAGAACGCCCTGGGCATACCATTTTGCGCTTCTTATCAGTTGCTCAAAAGTAATTTGACCGTATGAAATGCATAATATAAACCTAGAAACATATACGTGAGCAGTAGTTACATAGTATCGGTGTCAAGACATACCTCTCAAATACTGTAAATCAAGTTAAAAATATCTCAAGACCGATTCTGGTCATAATGAAACCATGTTTCGTGTATGTTTTCTTTAAAGTACCGAGACCAGCCATATACTGTATGTTTATGTTCCAAAATTAATATCGTTTATGGCCTTCACACGCGTTGCAGTATGCTCCTATTCTTTTTATGCTCAGCTACTAAGATTTCCCTTCAGTGGTAAAATTCCATATGAATATTCAATACTACAACGGGCACAGTAAAGACGTTTACTGTAAATCTTTCTACGACAGACCAACGGACCACGAGTGCCCCTGTCGGTCAACCAATCACGTCATCTTGCGTCACGATGCGCGACGCCGTAGCCAATTACCTCCGGTACGTGTCTGTACCGCGCACTTTGAATGGCTGCATCTGTAGGTAAGGGCCAATGGGAAATTTGGCCAGGATGCCAGGTTTACACCCCTACTCTTTTCGAGAAACACCCTGGGATTTTTAATGACCACAGAGAGTGAGGACCTCGGTTTTACATCTCATCCAAAGGACAGCACCTGTTTACAGTATAGTGTCCTCCTCACTATACTGGGGCATTAGGACCCATATGGACCACAGGGTGAGCACCCCTTGCTAGCCCCACTAACACCTCTTGCAGCAGCAACCTTAGTTTTTCCCAGGAGGTCTCCCATCCAGGTACTGACCAGGCTCACACCTGCTTTGTTTTAGTGGGCTGCTAGTTATGAGTTGCAGAGTAATATGGCTGCTGGCCATAAAATGGTCTGTAAAATTGTCCAAATCCACTTAGCAGACCACCAAATAGAACAGGCAGACCATCAGATCCCTAAACCTGGTGTATTCCTAGAATCAGTACTTGTGAAAGGTCATTCGCTATGAGCACTCAGGGACAACTCAGGGAGAGTCCTCTGGTGTCCTCTGAAGTGGCGAGACCTGCTCAAGTACAGTAAAAAAGCCTCATGGTTACCTTCCCACTCCTAAATGTAAGCTATATGCCAGGTGGCAGGGTGGTAGGGTCCCTCTGGGGTACGGGAACAGACCAGACTGGTGATGTATAATAATAATAATAATTGTTGTTGTTGTTGTTGTTGTTAAGTGCATACATTGTTACAAATAGGGGTTACAAAAATAGAGAATATCAGAAAATGACTGTGCAAATTAATCAGTTCAAATAAATAATCATAACCTTCAAATTGTAAACATTATGCCAAGAATATACCCAAGCTATTGGTATAATTAGAGGCACCTGAGATCTTTGTTCTCTGGCACAGTCTTGGTGAGTAATAATACAACAATAATTCAGGAACACTGGGTTAAACAAACAGTTCCAACAGTACTGACTTAAGAAGTCTGAGTATGGAGTCCTGCAATTATTTCTTGTGATTCTTGTTTCAGATTTTACTTTGAGTGATGCAAACAAGTGTGTCCAAGCCGGCCTGAAAGTTGGAGCTAACATTGATGGGCTGTATGTGAGTCTTGGAGCTGGTGGTGGAAGATGTCGGGGTCTGCTAAAGGAACTAGGAGGTAAATAAAGAACAGCTGAAAGTGTTGTCAATCTCTCAAGACTTGTCATGCAACTTTATTCCTTACTGAAAACAAATCTTTTTTCCTCTGAATTAAAGACTATTGTTCTAATTTATATTTTATAATAGGGGGTTCTTAATTTTTTGCTTTGTTGGTGTTTTTTTCCAACAATAGTATTTTTTTCTATTAGGAATAACTGGAATTTTCTGATATTCTGCAGATCATCCATAGATGATCCCATCCCCCATGCTACCATTATCCTCCCACTGTGAGAGGATGCTACTTTTTATTGAAAACACAATTTTGTATATATCTGTGTTAACAGGAGCAGGTGATTACAGTTAAGCACGTGCCAAAGGTTATGTTAATCCCAAATGAAATGTGATTGTTACATTCACTGAGAAGGAACGTACGGTATTAAGGACTATCTTTTATCTGCCATGCAAATGTTTTCCTCCTCCTTGGGAATAGGACAGACATGTTGAATTGCATGGACCTTTGAAGTCTCCTGCAAGGGAATATTATTGAATTTGACAAAAGCATCCGATAAGAGTTGTCAAGATTTGTACTAGGTTCAGGAAGGCAACTGTTTTGTCAAGGGTTCCTGATGAGTTTCTGTCAGAAGTGATAAATGCATTACATAGTGATTGCCCTGCAATGAAGCTTCCAAAATGCCATTTCCTTAGTTTTTTTTGGTCTTCTTTATAATGAACAGATTAATCTCATCAGCGGAGAAACCTTTTAGTGTTTAAAGAGTTCCCTTAGAGATATTACTTACATTTCAGTTCTTGCCTTTTCGTTCAACACTATGCACGTGACACCAGTTGTAATAGGAAGATTTGGAGGGATGCAAGGGTTTGGTTGTGACATCAGCACACTTGAATTCACAATTCCATGTTACGTATTATATTAGTAATATGTTTTTGTTTGTGAATCATAATATCCTTGTTCAGTAATAATCATGGAAAGTAATTGGTAATGATGGCTAAAAAAAATTGCATCACAGACCAACTTTGCTATATTAAGTAAATAGCTGCATCAGCATGTGAACGCTGCAAAGGAACAAGTAAAGGTTTATTCCATGCTAAAAAGAGAAGAGAAGAAACACAAAATTTCAGCTGTGGAGCCTTCTTCAGGTGACGGGAAGTAGCAGCAAACATGTCTCTCATAAGGATATAGAATACTGTAGGTGTCATCAATCTGAACGATCTGAACAAACTGCATTACTTCCTACTCATACACATTACCTCTATCAGGTGTATTACAGGGGCTTGACTAACTTAACAAGTCAAGGCTATTTGGCCCATCTAGCTCATTTGTAACTATTTAATCCAAGGATCTCATACAGCCATTTCTCAGAACCAATGGTGGTATCAGCTTCAACAACATGACTGGATGGCTTTTTCTAGACTTCTATAACCCTGTGCGTAAAGAAGTGCCTCTCATTCTTGGTTTTAAATGCACTTTTCTCTGTACTTTTCACTTGTGTCCCCTGACATGATTTAGTGTTGTTGTTGAATACAGTATTCACAGTATGGACTACAGTATGGATTGTAGAGCCTGATAAAATCTACCTTAAAATGAATATGCTCTGAATTTGGAATTTGCCTTGAATATCTAAATAATCTAATATCTCAAATTTTCATGCTCTAAACAAATAAGAAATGTAAGCTTGATGGCTCTGTCCTGTGCTGCTTGGAACAATTCCTTCCCATTAACACATTTCACTGAAAATACATATTTATATGTGTGCTCAAGTAATTTAACCTGTATCGTTTTGTTTTATACACTTCATTTTTCATTTCCATGGACACTGAAGACAGCAAAATGGAAAAGAGGTTTGTTGAAGATTTTATTGTGGAAGTGAAGGGAGGAGCCAGTGAGTACATCACTAGGTTGGCGTACAATCAACTGCCGACTCCGGCACTGATGCAGGAATGGGGAGAAGCCGTGCAGTACAATCCCGACTTCATCGAGAGCAAGGTACGATTGTAAATATTCATTCATAGATCTGTTTTTGTGTAATATAAGCAACACATACTGATCACAGCTTGAGATACAATTTACAGAAGATTCAAAAGTCTTCTGAAGTATTATTTCCAGCTCTGGATCAGATTATTGAAAAAATAATTTAATAAATTAATGAGATTAGGACGCCATGGTGGTGCAGTGGTTAGCATTGCTGCCCCATAGTGCTAGGGCCCTTGGTTTAGTTCTGGATCTGGGGTGCTCTTGTACTGTATGTTTTCTGTTTGCTCTCACGGGCTTCCTCTGGGTAGTAAGGTTTCCTCCGGTTATGGCACTTTGAGAAACCACCTTTAAAGGTGTTATATAATTAAAGTTTATTAAAGACATACTTGTAGCGAATTGTCTTCTGGGAGAACTGGCCCTGGTGTGAGTGTGTGTGCCCTGAAATTGGCTAGCATCCTGTCCAGAGTGTACCCTGCCTTGCTCCTGTTGCTCACTGGGATAGGCTTCAGCTGTGTTTGATAACATAGTTAGTTATATGGATTAAAAAGATTATTTAGTAATAAGATGAGGAAGGCAACATTAAACTTTCAGATGGACTTCATATAATTTGAATAGTACTATTCAAAATCCTTTATGACCTTTCTTCCAAAAGACATAGCAGTATTACTATATGTATTATGTGTAATAATATACTGTATCTCTTGACACCGCATAGCATCTAACAAAATGGTGTTCCCAGCACTGGGTAGTAGTCCAAGCTGAGCTCCAGTGATTCAGGACATCCTTTATTCCCATGTAGACAGAGCCTCTGTTTGAGCTGGTAACCTCCAAAGATTTTGCTAACGCCAATATTATCAAGAGGAACCTAAAACGGGCATTAGAAGAGTACCTGGCTGAGAGCAGTAACTGCCGCTGTGCCCCCTGCCTCAACAATGGAGTGGCTGTGCTGAAAGGTAACTTCAGCTCTGCTCCCAAAGGCTTAATTTGGGATTTATTTTTGCTGTGGTATGTTTAGATCTTAGTCTGTTCCGATCTATAGAATAAATATATATAACTATAGAGTAAGAAATGATACAGACAATATCTGAATTCTCTGTGAATTCCTAGAGCATGTATTTTGTTTGTACTAAACAAGTATTTTGTTTAGTATCATACTTATTCAAAGTCTCATGCTGTCTAAAATTGTCATCAACATTTTGGCTTCTTTAGCAGAAATGATACACTTAACATGCAAGGGTTTTTTTCAAATCTTTAATTACATAATTTAAAAGTTAACTCCTCCTAAAATTAAAGAAAGAATGAACTGATGCAGTGTGTAAAAGATCTATCCCAATACCTAGAATCTTACTGTATGTGTATCAGCAATGTAGCAGTAATGTGATTAAACAGATCTGAATGTAAGTCATGCTCATGTCATTGTTTTCATCATAGACACTAGGTGTGAGTGTGTGTGTCCCATGGGATTTCGTGGGAGAGCTTGTGAAATCACTCAAAGAACTGGTAAGCCTGCTGTGTACAGATCTATTTCAAATTTTCAGCCGTTAGGTCAAAGTCCAATGAGACAAGATGACAAATATAAAGAAAAAGCACACTTAATATTTTAGTCTTTGGCTTTATCATGCCTGACTGAGTTACAGTCCTTGCCATAAGACCAAGACTGCCAAAATCTCTCTCACCTGTAAGGAATGAACCAGAGAGGCTGGGATGGGATGATGGGGGTTGTTTTAGAAAAGATGTACTCAAGGCAGCAGCAGCAGGCAAGTACAGTATTCATTAAAGAGAAATCTTTAGTACAATCTGAACTCCTAGTAAACGTTTGTTTAACCACTCCATTACATATGTTCATTTCAGATTATTTTTACACTAAGTTTAATGTTTTCGCATATTCTTATATACCATGTGTCAAACTCATGGCCCGCGGGCCGCATTCGGTCCACCATCCATTTTAATCCGGCCCTTGTTGGACTTCTCCCGGTCTATTGTGTGAGTCCCGCAACAGCAGGATGGCTAGTCGACTGGATAAGATTGCGTACAATCTACAAGAGCAGCTTTCAGAGAAATCGACTGAATTTATTGTATAATCACTTGCTGTTCATTGCCGTTCAGGATTTGATGCCCAGCTCAGACTTTCTTGCATCATAGAAAAGAGCTCAGGCTTCTGGCTTGGCAAAGCAACAGTAGGCTAACAGTTTGTGATGTAGACCTATCCTTATTTGTGTTTGTTTTTATTTCAATTTATGTATTTATTTCAATTCATTTTGTACAATATAGTTACATTACCAAAAATTACCTAAATTTTTTTATCTTATTTTTATCTTGAATACATTTTCTTTTATAAAATGCTCAACCATATTCTTAAATATAGGAATACTGAAGCAATATTTTGTTTGTATAGGCTACATTCACTTGCATATGTGGAAAAATGTATAATAAAACTCTAATCAGTATTTATCTCTGCATTTGTGGTCCGCGACATGATTAAATGTTTTTAGTTTGGCCCCCCTTAAAAATGAGTTAGACACCCCTGTTATATACTGACATTCCCTTTGGATCAAAGCCTTAGGTTACCAGGCCTGTTTTCTCAATACATTTTCAAAATATAAGTTGCTAGATTCCCAATCTGTGTACTTTACTTTCTTCCAGTAGAAAACAGTGAATAAGAAAGAAGAGACTTGTTTAATGATTTTCAGAAAGAGTGAATATTTGTTTCGTCTCATTCAGTGTTCAGAGTTCAGATTTTGTTACCTGTCAATACAGAAACATTTAAATCACTTAATCATGTAAACTAAAAAAAAACAAATGGTACCATCATTGACTCCCATTGTCCATAATGTTATGATGTCCATGATATTGCTTTAGATTTTCTACTGTCTTTGATTAATGTAATGATTCTGAAAGAAGAGTGAACCTCTTGTCATGACCTGCTTTTGACCTTTGACACTGCTTCTTGCAGGGGTTGCAGTGGACGGCAGCTGGAGCTGCTGGTCTCAGTGGTCGACATGTAGTGGCCAGAAAAGACGCCGTAGTCGCAGCTGCACTAACCCCCCTCCTCAGAATGGTGGTGTGGGCTGCTTTGGGATCAGTGAGGAATCTGAGACCTGCAAGTGATTCGCTTACTGAAACAGCACTTCTTGCCATGTCCCTGATTACTATAGAGAAATAAACTATTTTCTTCCTCTGCAAAACACTATGACATTGTTGTAATACTAGCATTTGTTTAATGTTTCAGAAGATGGCAATCATGTGCAAAATGTTTTCAGAAGTTACAAAATGGTTTTTGATTACTTTTTACTATGACTATTTTGATTATATTTATTCTGTGAAGTGGACGGAAACTAGATTCTATTAGATTAAGATATTAGAATTACTGATATAAATTAGTAATTTACATCCCTGTGGTTCTCCACTGAATACATCACCGGAATTTGAGCATTCACCCCTTACCTGTTACTCTCTGGGTTTAATGCACCTTCTTTAAAACTAAAAATACAATATTTCATGTATATTTTATTGTATAAATTATACAATATGGTCTGTTTTCATTACTGTTGTTGCTTGCTCAAAGATATCAATGGATACAGTAGGTTAGTTAACCACGACTACTTTCTACTTTGGACTACTTTATAAAATCAACAATAAAGTTCATTATCCCTCAAAATCCTAATGATATTCAAATTATCCTCTAGTAATAATTAACATTCCCATAACCTTACTTATAATAAGAATAAGACTTATGTGTCTATAATTACTTGGTTTGTCACTCTTTCGTGGAAGGGCTATATTACATTCAAATCATTTGAATGTATGGTTCTGAATCTTGTTTCTTAATTGCTTCTACCAATGGTATTATGTTGTATACAGGTCACAAAAGCATAATTATTTTTAATATCTTGTAAGTCTCTTGTCATCCTTGCTACCTGATTATATAACTTACCAGCCCCGCTTGTGTGGAAGTGTAGATTCTCTAGCTCAGAAAAAATCTGCAGAAGTATCATTTACATATCATTCTTCTTGGTACCACAATCTGCTTCCTTCCATGAAATCTCATGGACATGAATGTGACCATAGGTCACTTTCAAACAACACTAATAATCCTATAATATTTCACAGACTGCCACAATGTCAGAAATTTGGGGGAGCTAATTAAAAAAGCATAATTCATCATCCTTTAAATACAGTTACACAAACCCCTCTTAAAAAGTCTAAAAAGCAATGTAATAGATTTTTGTATTTAAATTTAATAATCAATTACTTATTGTTTACAAATGAGAGGTGGACATTTATTTTTAAGTAGCTGATAGAGATACTGTAAGAACCTGTAAGAGCCCAAGATTGGAAAGTAAATTCCAAAAGCTCATATTCTTATATTGTAGTGATAAGCTACAATGTGCAGTACCCTTGCGTTTTTTATTATTATTATTATCATGATTATTATAAAGGCAGACGAGTGTGTTCTTCAACAGTGCTCTGTTGACTGTGAACAGCCTGGAGAAAACTGTTAACAGGGCACTGTTTGTGAGGTTTTGCCCAAACATGGAGATCCATCGTTGAGAGGGGCAGGGCTGTTACACTGTCGACTCCGTGTTTTACTGCCAGACCTGCAGAATGACCAGGAGCTCCAGCAGCCCCAGTTCCCATGTGTTGGTCCTGTGGGTTGAAGAAACTACAAATAAATATGGATCATGGAGGCAGAGCTCTTTACAGCTGTTGGGTTCTGAGTTTTAGATGGGGAGCCCTGTCTGTGGGGTTTTCTCCAGGAGCTTCCACTTCCCAAAGACATGCAGTCTAAACTGTAACTACCTCTGTCGACATTATATAAACTTGTATCCTAGGTGAGGACAGGCCTGTACTTTCAAGTCTTGGCTTGCAATCTATGCTTTCTGGACAGCCTGAAGGTTGATGCTCAATTCAACAAGACAAGTGGTTTTCTTATAATGGTCGAATGCATGGATAAATATAATGCCCATATACTAATATGCAATATGACTATATAGTATAACACGGTGGGCGTGTCGCATCAAAGCGCTGTATAACGCGTAATTTCTCGTCATACTGCAAATTACAATATGCACATTAGATTATATTAATAGTATCCAGAATCAACTTGTAAAACTGCCAGAAGGAGCTAATAAAGCTTAACCTCTCATGTACAGCATTTGAGCTGTCACCAGAAAATGCCATTTTCAAATCCTGATCACTGCTGAGGGACAATCTTTATTCAATTTAGAAGAAGTTGTATACTCTTTAGACTTTTAATTTAAACTGTGTATTACAGCATGTTAATCATCATTAAAAAGTTGGTATATTTTATGAAAGCAAGATTGCTCAGTTTTGAGATTGCTCAGCTCAAAAGTACACAACCTACCATTATCATAAATATTTTAATTATGCAGAAATATTTTTTGCATCAAAGTCTTAACCGAAGATATTACTAATAGTATTAATAATGAATGACCTTGGACAAGCTGTAAACTCAAAAGTATTACCCTGGTCCACATTCTTTGTAACCGACATTTTTTTCATTGACAAAAAGTAAAGCAAAAGCTTTTCGTTGATCCAATCACGAATTAGTTTCCAATCATACAAAGAAAGTTTTGCGAATCTCCAATTCACCATGCCTTTCACATGCTCATAAACGATATTAATTTAGGAACATAAACATATCATGTAAACTGTATAAGGCTGGTATTGGTATTTTAAAGAAAAAATACACACCAGTATTCCACTTTCTCCCTAAACATTTTAAGCATCATTACATGTGGTTATTTTGGAAAAGTTTTTACTTGCTCCTTCTGAACATATTAAGATTATATACTTTGTGAAAAGCGATAGCCTTTTAACCTTTTCTGTGAATTTGCTCGTTATCGGCTTAAACAAACACATACTTTTAGAATTTGATTATCAGGGAATATAATATGAGAACATTCCACTCAGTGGGTGATGCATTGTTATCTCAATCACCTGCTAATTCGTTTTACACCACGGGAAGACAGGAGAATGTGATTGTACTATATCTGTACGGAATGCGTGTTGCGTTTACAAAATTAAAGTGTTTAAAGTGTATAATTAAAAGGCTAAAAAAAACTTAAAGCTTACATAAAGATTCTAACATGATCACGAGGAAGTGTATTACATGTCTAATGGTCTAACCCCATTTTGATTAAAATCGCAAACGCGTGTTTAGTTAAATGCCTTTTTTGATTCACAATCTGACAATGAAAACCGGAGTAAAGTTAGCTTGAAGTTCAAAAACAATTTTGGCACAGTTGTAGAATTTTCACGAAACCTCCTAGAGTTTTGAGAACACTTCCTTTGTGTATAAAGAACATTGTCAATGTTTTCTTATGTCCATTTCTTCGCAAGGGAATCGGTGGGAATTTAAATACTAATTAAATGACCACGGGCACTTTCCATCCCCTCTACCCTTCTCAGAGTAGAATAGGCTAACCTTCGGCGGATGTTTTGGGTTTTGCTTGTTCACATATCTCCCCTTTTTATAAAATGACATGGTTGAAAACTGTTCCAGAGATCAGTGAAAAGTACATCATGAAATGCCTCTCCCTGTCCAATCCATTGGAAAAAAGAAAAGGAGCGTCTGATGGTCATAAACAATATTAATTTAGGAACAGCATCAGAGATATTTTTTTAACTGCACTCCATCGGAGAGAATACCATAGCGCGTTTTTTTTTTTTTACTCCCTGGTGGAAACGGGCTTCCATAAGAATCAGTATGGCTTCTGGGAATTACATTTTTCCTGCATTAAAGTTTAATTTGTTCAGAGCGCCCTACATTACAAACTTCAAGCATTTCATTTTGAGCTGAAGACCCTCACACCTGAAGAAGGATTCACAGCCGAAACGTTGCAGGCTTACGCAGCTACCCACCAGAGTAAATGTATTACAGTAAATGTTTATATCATTATATCTAATTTTTTATTTATTTTTTTTAAATTAAAAAATAGTTTGCCCAGCCTAAGAGGGGGGGGGGTCTGCTATCATTGACAGCTGACACTCCTCCATACACTCAAGTAAAAAATTAATAATGCCAATGTAAATGTCGTATTTACAATTTGTTGATAATAAAAATGTTAAGTTCTCTAAAGCTTTCTCAGTCAAGTATGATAATTTACCTAGGGAGCTGTGTAAGCATGCGCAGACAGCAAAAGATCAGCTAAACTGGGAAGAAAACGCTTTCAGAGAAAATGTTTCAGGTGTGAAGAACACAGATCCCCAATGCAATTTCGACCAAACCTGTCCCCACTGTAATTATAATATTATGCTTTCTTAGACAGACTCTGCCCGAAAGGTGGAATAGAACAACTCTGTCGTTAAAAAGCTACAGGTTTGTAGCCTGCACCCCAGACCACTGAGGTTCATCTGAGGATTCACAATGTGAGAAATACTGCCCAATATGTGTTCGTGCGAACAACCCGCATGGGTGATATTTAGAAATATTTATTGTAGTATTGCTGTAGTTGTAGTGTTGCTGTAGTATTACTGCACAAACAGTAGTATAAGATTTCCTATTGATATGTGTACGGCTGTTTCACCCCCATGCTATGGCACTGTGTCTATGTCGTAATAGCTTAAGTGACTGACTTGTGTGAGGTTCGGTGATCAAATCCAGCAATTGATATGAGTTTTCTTTTAACAAATACAAATATCATTCAAAAACTAAAATAGCAAATATTATTGGCATTCTATTGACATTTTTTATATTTCTAAATATTACAACATGTTCGTACTGTATGTACACAGCGGTACCACAGGGTGTAGGGTGCAAAGCTGATGTTGCGCATGCTCCTGGTACTGCAGCCGAGGAGCGCCCGGTGCCCTCTCTCTCTCACTCTTCTGTGTAAAAAAAAATCAGTTTGAACACCAACGATTTTTTAAATTGTGTAATGGTTAAAAAATGTCATGTGTAGTGGTAATGCCATATAAATGTGTAATGCCATATTGAAAAATCATTAAAAAATAAGAGGTTTCACAACCCAAAGCAAGACTTGGAAAGGTCAGAGGACCTGCTTAGTGTGTAAAACACTTACTTGCAGCATTGTAGGTACTGTGGTTTAAATGCTATTGGCTTGTGAACAGCATTGCCCTCTTCATAGGGGTGCACAGTGCCACATTAAATAAAAGCATGAGAAAAAGAGATTCAGAAAGCAGTCTTCTGTGTAAAAAAATCAGTTTGAACATCATGGGAGCTGTTTTTAATAAGCTGCTGAGTAAAGAATATTTGAATTTTCCTGCTGTCAGCAGTATTGTGTATATAGTTGACCCTTACCTGAAAACAGGACATAAAGAAAGGGTTTCAGAAATCAAACAAAGCTTTATTCCTGTGCTTACAGCCTGGGTAATTGGAGGCTGCGCTGTTATGCTTCCTATGGTGATATACAGGTTTTTTACACAAAGCCGTATTGAGCAGTATTTCTCACGTTGTGAACGTGTGTACACAGCAGTCCTCCCGGGTTCCAGTTAGTGCGTAATTACATGAGTTCATGGCCTTTTAAATGGAGTTTTTAATGAAAGTTCGGGAGGAATGAAGGCAGCCGCGCTCATTCGACACAGCTGCTGCGATTCTCACTAATCCTGACGCAAGCAACCAGTCTCCATATATATCAAACGTCACCTTCTCCTCTTCCTCGTTTGTTTTCTGCATCCCTCCTCCACCCCCTCTCCACCTTTGCAGCTACCCCATTGGTTGCATGGGGGTCCTATCCTCCCCGTCCAACGGCCGGGAGGTTGGCCCTCAGCCAAGCGGGTTATGCCAAATCTCCACATCCCAATAAACGATTCTAATTTCTCCCAAGCTTTCGGCTGCCATCATTCCTCATGAAATACATTTGGTTTGAAGGCTTTCTGTGTTTCCCTTGCAAAGATATGAACAAAAGAATGTTCCAGCGTGGTAAAAAATATGGCTTAAAAACAACATAGTGAAGGCTGTGAAAACAGTCACAATGTATTTTGTACACACAGCAAGTGTTTTCTTAACTCTAGGAAGTTTCGTGAAAAAGCTACAGACGTGCCAAAATCATTCTCGAACTTCAAGCTAACTTTACTCCAGTAACCTTTCCCCACACACCCTGCCCCCCGATTAGAATATACACAAAGCACTGAAATCTTTAGAGTAGATGATCAGGTGTTTCGCAGACGTAGGCATAGTATGTAATTCAGGCTTTATGAACTTATGAACACCTGGGATTTGATTAATTAGGGTTATTAATTATTAGAGTTCATAAAGCCTGAATTACGTATAATGCCTACATCTGCAAAACACCTTTGCTAGTTAATACTACTTCACTTTCTTAGGCGTGATTTTTTAAGGCAAAAACCAGGCTAACAGGCTTGTTTTGTGATCTTCCTAAGATTGTTAAGCGCAGTGTCAAAATGTTTCCATATGAAAGTCAGTGACGTCACTGTCCTGAGGCGTATGTGTGTGGCAGATCTGTGATGTGGTTGAGTGTGAATTGTGGTGAGCCTCTGATTGGGAAAAAAAAAACCTGCTGATCTGTTCTACATACCCGGAAGACAACAGAATATTATTTTTTTCTATTCGAAACGAGTTTTTATTAAATTAGTGTATTTTAAATGTTTAATTAAAGCACACACAGAAATTTTAAGCTATTCACGAGGAAGAAAAATCACCTGTTTTTCGCGCATAAAAAGCTTATTATTTAACTATCAAAATCTGTTTTTATAGCTTTAAAAGTCGTGCAATGTCTAAGCAGGAACATCATTTTATCTCGTTTTTTTTTTAAGAATTAAAAAAATAGTTTGCCCAGCCTAATTTTAAAGACCTCTACTAGTGAAACTTTTCGCAGCCTGTACATAAAACTATATACACAATACTAGTGACAGCAGGAAAATTCCTTTTCTTTACTCAGTCACTTATTAAAAACAGCACCCATGGTGTTCAAACCGATTTTTTTACACAGAAGACTGACACAGCTTTGCGTTGTGTCTGTCTTCTGTTTTTCTGTCTTCTGGACTGTCTTTCATTGGAAGACTGGCTCTATTCTACTTTGAAAATACCTGTGAAACCGGTTTCTTTACAAATAATGTAGACACATAGAGAGAGAGAGAGATGCAAAAACCGCACAGCGCCAGGCGAATGCACAACATTAATGCAGGGCTTTCGGGCTCACGTGCATTTGTGCCCTACACCCTGCGGTACCGCTGTGTACATACAGTACGAACATATTGTGATATTTAGAAATATAAAAATGTTAATATAATGCCAATAATATTTGCTATTTTAGTTTTTCAAAGAAATGTTTATTTGTCAAAAGAAAACTGATGGTGACAGCTGGGTTTGAACACTCAACCTCAGGGTCATAAGTCAGTCACTTAAGCTATCACACTACTGAGGCAGTCATGTGACAAGCACATATCAATGGAAAGTCTTATACTACTGTTTGTGCAACAGTACATGAATATAGTTATACCGTTATTTATTTAGATATGCGAATCCATATTATATTCCCTATTAATCCAATTCTAAAAGTATGCTTTTGTTTAATCCGATAACAGGTGTATTTGCAGAAATGTTAAAAAGATCAATTTTCACAAAGTATATAAACGTACAGTAATATGTTCAGAAGGAGCGTGTAAAAATGTTTCCGAAATAACGACATGTAAGACTTTGATGAGGGAGAAATGTTAAGGGAGAAATGGAATACTGGTGTGTATTTTTTTCTTTAAACTACCAAGACCAGCAATATACAGTTTACATAATGTTTATGTTCCTAAATTAATATCGTTTATGACCTTCAGATGCGTTATGCTCCTCTTCTTTTCATGCTCAGCTACTAAAATTTCCCTTTAGTTGTAAAATTCCATCTAAATATTAAATACTAAGCAGATTAAAACATGCACAATAAAGACATTAAATGATTTAATCTTTCCACTACCGACCAATGCACCACGAGTTCCCCTGTCGGTCATTTTGGCCAGCCAATCACATACCACGGTATGCCGCGGTGGCGCAAGCATAGTTGCCCATGATATTGGTTTGTACTGCGATCTTTGAATGGCTGCATCTGTATTATAGTGATATTTGACATAGTTACCATATTTTTATCATTTTGAATGGACCGTGTTTTTTTTTGGCTCCATTGTACCACATAAAGAGTTTTGTAAAACATTGGCCAGTGGTGCACAATGGATAAGAGAGAAAATTAAAGATGGCAGACACAGGAGGCAGCCATGCTGGAGAAAGAAGGTAGCAATGCTGAATTGCTTCATTTTGATGAGCTCCTCTGGTTGCAAGTTGGAAAAGATGTAAAAATACCCCCAAATGATACTCAGTACTGTTTATTTCTGTGTTCAGCTTTGGTTGATTGATAGGTACAGCTGGGAGATAGCTAACTGTCTCACGTGCAGGAAACCTTAAAAAAAAACTTTATATTTAGTATGCTTCTTTATTCCGCTTTTCAAAGATTTGGCTGTATAAAGCAAATCAACTGCTCTTAAAGAAATTAAGCTTTTGTTTATGTATATTATTTTACACAACTTACTGAAAGTGATAGAGAAGGGATAGGAAAAAAAGTTTTCTGAAAGGTCATTACCTTTCCTCTGGGTCTCCTCACAAGCAGGCCCTTCAAATCCACTGGGGCACAGGCACCGGCACGACGTTCCATCGAGCATGGTCTGCCCATTGTTTTTGCAGGGCTGACAGCGGCACGAGTTGAACTCCCTCAGATACTCATGCCATGCCTTCCGCAGGTTCTCAAGCTTTGCATTGCCACTCTTAGCTGTGCTGAAATGGACTAGCTCATATATTGGAAGGATCTGAAATTAATGCACAATAAACACAGAAGAAGGGACATCAGAACTATGATTTGTTTTTCTCCTCTCCTCTCCTCTCCAAGCTAATATCGTCCCAAATATACTAACTAATGCAACAACACAAGACTGACATCCCCATTTAGTTTTAAGCTTTTTCTTATTAAAAAATACTAAAATGCTTTCATATAATAATTGCTTACACTTATATAGCGCTTTTCTGGACACTCCACTCAAAGCGCTTTACAGGTAATGGGGATTCCCCTCCACTACCACCACCAATGTGCCACATCCACCTGGATGATGCGACGGCAGCCATAGTGCGCCAGAACGCTCACCACACATCAGGTATCAGTGGGGAGGAGAGCAGAGTAATGAAGCCAATTCATAGATGGGGATTATTAGGAGGCCATGATTGGTAAGGGCCAATGGGGAATTTGGCCAGGACGCCGGGGTTACACCCCTACTCTTTTTGAGAAACGCCCTGGGATTTTTAATGACCACAGAGAGTCAGGACCTCGGTTTTACGTCTCATCCAAAGGACGGTGCCTGTTTACAGTATAGTGTCCCCGTCACTATACTGGGGCATTAGGACCCACATGGACCACAGGGTAAGCACCCCCTGCTGGTCCCACTAACACCTCTTCCAGCAGCAACCTTAGTTTTCCACAGGAGGTCTCCCATCCAGGTACTGACCAGGTTCACACCTGCTTAGCTTCAGTGGGTTGCCAGTTGTGAGTTGCAGGGTGATATGGCTGCTACATATGGATATGTAGATTTAATTAAATAATTTGCTCTAAGGGAATATTTCATTATACCTCAAATTCGATGAGAGCTGGCTGGTATTTTAAGGATTTCCCCCAATGTCGGTATGTTTTCTCATCATAAACTGCCAACAGCCCACCGCTGGAAGCTGTGTCTCCTCCTCGAATCAAGTTGATAACATCTTTTACCATACTATTTTCCTTTTTATTATCTGTCAAAATCAATAAACACACAGATATATACTGAGCTTCAAAAGAAACTTGTCAGTCTATTTATGCATGTTTTTATAAAAATAACATGGATATAGATTCTGGATCATGATTAAATGTTTTTGGAGTCATTTTAATTAATTGATAATTCATGAATAGGCATGATACACTTGGGCTATGGTATAAGCACTAAATCACCTTATTACTGAGATCATTAACTGGCTGATGTGGTGATTTAACTTGAATGTTGAATGTCAAACCTGGTGAAAATCAAGAAATAAAAATATAGAAATGCTCCACTATAGTATTCTTCACTTATCAAAGGACCAGCAATACTGAGCTATCAGTCTGTTGCAAGTTTGTCTACAGTTCAGGTGAAATCTTCCGAATCCTAGTTCCGTTTAGTGATGATCACCTTGTTTATTCCACCTTGATAGAAACTGAATAGGATAATTGTTGTATAAAACAGACTAATAGATGGGGAGTTAGACCACAATTACTGATTTTTTATTTTTTAAAACATCAGTGTAAAAAAAATCACATAATGGTCTTATCATATATACAGTAGTTTTATTTATACACGCAGTATATACGATAAATGCATATGTTTTGAACATATGATTGTTCTAAAGCTCATAGCTAAAGGCTGTGGGTGTTTTCCATGGAGTTATAAATAAGTACTTATGAAGCAGATAGAGGTCTTATTATTTTTAATTAGAGTCAGATTAAACTACAATTGTTATACTGTGGAATGTACACAGATGTACTATAAATCTCAAAATAATATTGCACTAATTATAGAATTTAATAAACCCTTCAACGGTTTTAACTGTTTCCATAGCCATGGTCACCTTCTAGGTTAACATTGTCAGATCTCAGAAGATAAGATGGTCTTTAAAGATCCCATGGCTCTGTCTGTAAGAGTAGTGGTGTTAACTCCTGTTAACTCCGGTTTTGGCAAGTACCAGGGTTATTTTCCCTCTCCCACATTTGGGTTCACTTCTTAGTTTCGGTTTATTAGCTGAATTCATTACAGAAACTAACGAGAGGTGATATATTTTTTCTATGTGTCATAAAAAGGTTCTATGAATATTTTAATCTGGCAATCATTGTGTTCTTCGCATGGCCCTATATAGTAAACATGTGAATGTGAACACCGGCACTTTTGCTATCACAATTAAGAGTATTAGTGAATAATTTTGGTTGCACGTGTGTGATGGGTGCAACTCTGTTCTGCCCCTGCTGGGATTTGATCATTGTAGCTTATAGGGTCAGAGGAGAAATTGCGCCACTCTCCAAACATTGGCAAACTCCGCTATGGCAAAAGACCTGGTCTCCTGCACTCCTGGTTTTCTCCTGTACTCTACAGGGTTTAAGGGATGATGACACCTTTTATAACAGGTGTCAGGTTTCACATGTGTACAAATATACATCAACAGTGAATCAAATTCTGTAGTCAATCAAAGCACAGTAGGTAAGATTAGGGCCAATAAGAAGATCCCTTCAGTGCACCTGTGCATATGTAATCCAATCATCTGTAATGCACTTGTAGTTGTTAATACACAACTACACAACTCAGAGAACACATTGTCTGAGTTTCTGTTTAGTTTAGCATAGTTGCAGGCAATGTCTGTTTCCCACACATTTTAGTGTGGTAGCTAACACACCACAAAAGTGATGTGCAATTGAATTACAGCTTTGCTAACCGTTACTAAATATAAACCCAGAGGAAAAATATGGTACTATCTGTTAAGAAAAACTGAAGGCATGCACACAAACCTGTGTTCTGAAACCCATGTCTGTTGCAAAAGTCTGCTGAGACAGAAAGGTCCATTGGGCCAACCTTTGCAATTCCTAGTGATAAGGCATTGCACTGCCCTGCCTGCTCTCCAGTAATTTCTACAAGATCAAAGGTGAATGTGAATGACAAAAAAGAAATTGTTTCATAGGCATCAGTTTCTCTTACACATTGCTGAAAAAAAATATTTAGACTTAAGACAGTAACCATCTAAAGTGTGAATACTAATCAATTTTCCTATTTTAAATTGAGAATTGCTCATTACTTTTTGGGGCCACGTGGTGGCGCAGTTATTGTTGCTGCCTCACAGTGCTGGGGCTCAGTATTCAATTTCTTATCTGGGGTGCTATCTGTGTGAACTTTGTATGTTCTCCCCATGGTAGCAAGGAATTCCTGTGGTTTCCATCCACTGTCCGAAAGCATATTGTTAGGTTAATTGGTGTAATGCTGTCCAGGGTGTGGAGTCCCTGAGTGTCGGAGTTCTTGCCAGAGAGATGCACGTTGCTAGGCGACCACAGCTGAATAGAACTTATTAGAGTTAACAAGACTCTACTGTGAGACGTCTATAAGAGCTGACTGAGTACTTCCCTGAGTGAAGATCAAGCCAGGCAGTCAGTACTGGACTAGCTGTAGAGTAGGGCAGACATAAGATCACAACTTTAATATGTAGGAAAAGAAGAAACAGACTTAGCACAACAGAATGAGTGAGGTCAGGTGTCTGTAATGTGGTGTATCCTCTTAACTCATGCATACAGTAGGTGAAGTAGTGAGAGAGAACAGATCGCATCTATCTGCGTGTTAGCAGCAGGTGTCAGATGCTGCTGAGATCAATGTTTAGGGAGAACATCTGCATTATGAGAAAGCAGGTTAGTAAGTTGCAGCTGTAGAGATACCCCGATAAGGGGAAACAATAATGGCAACACTCTTGGAGGATTTTGGAAAGGAACTGCGTATAATATTAGGTGTCCTGAATAGAAGAGTTGTAGAATGTTAATTTCTTAGGGAATCTAAGTAAGAGTTTTTAGATGTTTATGCATTGAAGGAAGGGACCATTGGAGTAAAAGAACAGGTCTGTCTAGAGAAAAGTCCACTGAGTGACAGGATTAGTAAGTGGTGTTTAAGTTAATGTGAATTTGTGTAATAGAGTGTGTATCATAGAGTAGGTGTGGCAGAGGAGTCCTCACTCTAGAAAATGCTGAAGCATTGAGTTTATCAATGTCTAGCTGCTTACCTCTTCAAGTGAATGATATAAAACCGAGTAGGTTGCGGTAGAGGAATCCTCACTCTGAAAAACATTGAAGTGTTGAGCGAAGAAAAAGGCTCATCTAGCTGCTGAAATCTGTTCGTGGGCATACAGTGGCAACAGAAGGAGGGTGCCACCGATGTGAGTAAGTGTGGGTAACTGTGGGTGTTGAACTAGGGTAGAGTGAGGGAGTCGGATACTCCATGTGTAGTGGCTAGACTCCTACAGTAAACATCATCAAGATGCAGGGAAGGCTCCCAAAGAGTAGCAGATACGATCGTTGCCATGTCAGCCAGCTGGTAAGTTAAAGAAAGCAGTAGAGGTCGGAGAAGTCGTACCAAATGAGAACAACCAAGTCGAGAGTTTTTCACTGCTTCTCCCCGAAAGGAACTAGTGTGAAACAACAGAGAGAACTAGAGGATCCTTCAGGAATACATGAGCAAAAGGCTCAGCAATATTAGTGAATCTTGAGTTGATCTCAGAGATCATAGTAGAGACAGAAGCGTGGATGAATTGGGAAACTCTGAGCCCAACAGTCCATCAGCCGAGGGCTTAGAGAAATTGACATACGCTTGCTTTGGGTCCTAGTTGCCCAGACAAGGGGGACGTATACATCAACACTCTTGGAGGAGAGTGTGTTTGAAACTAGGGAAAGGAGTGGAAAAACTCCCCAAAAGCTGTAAGGGGGGGGGGGGTGTCTGCAGCTGTGAACACACCCTTTTCATGACCTAATTTGATGGCCATACCCCATGGGGTTACATTGGCTTCTAGGAAAACTGGTCCTATGTGTGAGTGCATGCACATCTATCTCAGTGTGTCTGTCCTGAGATGGACTGGTGTCTCTGGCTCCTCCACAACCGTGAATTGGAAGACGTGGTTAGAAAATGGTTAGATTTTTTTATTACATGCCTACCCATTTTGTATGTATGCTTTACATTTCTGTTCACAGTGACTGATTTAGCTTTTGACACACTGCAAACTCTGTAGTAACACTGTCACAGAGTCACTGTTTTACTAGAAGCTGAGAAAGCCCTGACTGACTACCCAACCATAATCCAAGGAGTGCTTAGCAAGTTCTGTGCTGCCACTTGTGGAATTCCAATAGTGACTATTGACATAACCCAGCCTCTGACATGCAATGTCTGCCTCTTTTTTCCAGAATATGCTAAATGTAAAATTATACCATCAACTTTTTACTTTTTTCACATTTCACATTTGCACTGAGAACTAAGGCCTAAGCTTGTTTAGGATCAACAGGAACTAATGATCTACAGTATATGGCTGTTTTATATTTTATCTATAAGACATCTTCAGGTACTTTCAGGCTGTATTGTGTTTGCTATCTAATGATGTCATGTTCGCCAATAGAAGTAAAAGGCACAAGACCACCCCAAACACAAAAGTACTAGAACAGCGATCCAGCATTGTTTCCACACAAGTTAAAAAAGTTTTAATGCAAAGTTCAGCTTTCTGATTGCTTATTAACCGTATAATAAGATTATTAATTGCTTATTTATTCCTCCAATTCTTAATTGCTCAATTTTTAAAGGTGAAATTGAAAATGAGAAAAATGAGAAACTGAAGTGCAAACTGTTCATTTTCACTTACATTACTGATACACATCCCACATTTTCAAGACTTTTAATGTTACTATTGAAAGAAAAAAAATGTACCATTCCTTTCCATAGATTTCTTGTCAACAACCATGATGTACTCGAGGATTCCTCCCATTATGCCAGAGGTGATGTAGTGAGTTCCGTAACTGTTGATGAACTGGGAGTAGGCCCCATAGTCATATTCTTCTGGGAGTTCAATTAGAGACTGATACATATCTTCATCCAGAACCAAACCTCTGCTTCTCATTTTAAATTGGGATGTTTGAATTTTTGTCAAATGCCTTATAAATCCCAAATTCTGTAATAAAATATTATGGTCATGTTTAACCCTTACAATACGGTACTATCCATTTTAATGAACTCTGTGTCTGCCAAGGACAATTTATTTTAGTTTAAAACTTCATACTTCTTAGTACAGCCCTTGGAAAGTTCTCACACTTGTTTGAAAGATTATATAAGTATTTCTGAAAAACATTACAACAGGAATAGGTTTAAATAAAAAATAAAATACAATAGATAAAAACCATAGGAAAAGCAAAAGTCATGCATGTAAGACCAATGTGCATTCAAGTACGTGAGCAAGGTGATTTATGTTTAGTATTAAGTCACTGTCTAGACAACAGTTGTTTAAAAATTTGACACTGATAAAACAGTATGGGAAACACAAGGTTAAAAAACAGACATTCCTTTGTGAATGTGTGGTTCACAGGAAACTGTTTAAATATCAAGTAAAATGACAAAACCCAAGAAAGTTTCATTGCCAGGAAATAAATATAGTACAGCAATGTGGCAATAAGATTGCTATGGAGTTAATATTCAAAGTGGGAAACAAGGATCTGCTTATAGCCATTGACACTAACCAAACCAATAACAAAAAATAACTGCAGTATTACCCAGGCCTATACCAGCAAGAGTATACCCTAACTACAATAATAATAATAATTTCTTACACTTATATAGCGCTTTTCTGGACACTACACTCAAAGCACTTTACAGGTAATGGTGACTCCCCTCCACCACCTCCAATGTGTAGCATACACCTGGATGATGCGACAGGAGCCATAGTACGCCAGAATTCTCACCACACATCAGCTATCAGTGGGGAGGAGAGCAGAGTAATAAAGCCAATTCATAGATGGGGATTATTAGGAGGCCATGATTGATAAAGGCCGATGGGAAATTTGGCCAGGACGCCGGGGTTACACCCCTACTCTTTTCGAGAAACGCCCTGGGATTTTTAATGACCACAGAGAGTCGGGACCTTGGTTTCACGTCTCATCCGAAGGACAGCGCCTGTTTACAGTGTCCCCATCACTATACTGGGGCATTAGGACCCACATGGACAGCAGGGTGAGCACCCCCTGCTGGCCCCACTAACACCTCTTCCAGCAGCAACCTTAGTTTTTCCCATCCAGGTACTGACCAGGCTCACACCTGCTTAGTTTCAGTGGGTTGCCAGTTGCTAGTTGCAGGGTCATAAGGCTGCTGGCTTTAATGATATTAAGAAAGATTTAAATTATTTTTATTATTGGTATTCTAATATTATTTATCATTAAATACATATTTAGACATAAAATGTTGCTACACTTAAAGGAAATTGTTTATACTTTGTGTGTATGTGTGTTTGTTTATATATGTTTGAAAGAAATATTAACAAGGAACTGTTTTTTCAAAAGTGTAAACCGTAATCTGGATTTTTGTGACTTGTATTTCATTTTAATAACCTGTCACGTTATCATAAGTAATTGTTCTTTACTTCTGAAGAAGGCTATACAACCAAAAGGTTGTGTTTCTCCTTGAAGCAGTGGAGAAATTTCCTATTTTTTTATGTGGAATTAAACTTTACTTGTTCCATTGTATCATATTATAACTGCATGTTCCCCAATATGTTAAGCATGAAACCTGCCATGTATGGTCTTAACTGGCTATCATTTTACATATGATTTACATATCAATAGTCCTTTCTAAGGGACAATATCCTCCAAGTTTGGAGTAAGCAGCATGGTGTTATGCATATTATAAGAAAACTAACAACTTAGATAAGGTCATGCATGCCCCAATTTGAATATGTGGAGTCCAAACAAGACCAGTTTAAAATGTTTGGGAACAAAATAAAAAAAATATGATGAAAAATTCTAAATTGGGAGACTACTAATGCAACAAAAGAGTAATGTTCAGTAGGTATTGATTTACCCCGGTTTTTCTCACAACTACATTGTCTTGGGCAAAATCTATTTGCATAATTGTAAGAAACTTATATTGAATTGCAGATCACTGAATTGGTTGATAATTCAAAATTAAAATTATTATTTGTGGTAGCTTAAATACTCAGCTGCAGAAGAGTTTTTTGTGGCCAGTTGCCTGTGGTATGTAACAGCCTTCCTGTACAATAACTCAACTTTCTGAATACCAATTTCTTTTTTTGCAAGAGGGTGAAGCTTGTTGTGCCACTGTCCTTCTGCAACCATATCTATCTAGTTCATCAGCATACACAGATCTTGAAACCTGGAGATCTTCATCAGATGACTTCCCCATTAATTCGGAGCAAGTTTTGCAAGCTAAGGTGCTACTGAGGTATTATTCTTAAGGTAAAATATATCACATTTAAACCTTGATAGGTTTGCTACAATTTTTAAAAGGAAATTAATAACTAAATGGTATGAATTCATAAAGAAAATGAATGAAATCCCTAAACTAAAACAGCTTCAGTGAATTAGAACATATGATTTTTGTAACATTTTAAAACATCACAGTGTAGTTTCCTTATCAAAGTAAAACACTAAAACAGATATAAAGTTAGGTTCCAACTTACCTGATCTGTGTATTCTGATATATTTTTTAAGGATTTGGAATCTTGTTTATGTGAAAATCCACCTTCAACTACACTAATTCCTATTGTAAAACCAAAGTTGAAAGAATCCTCTTCCTTCTTTGCTCTTAACAAGCTGGTTACATCATTATAAAATTCTGAAGAGCTTCCAGAGTCAGCTTGAGCCTGTCAACATCAACACAAAATAAATCTGAGAAGCAGAAAATCACACCACTGACACAATGGCTACTTTCAGAGGCCTTCTGTTAATCTTTTTTTCTAGTTATTGTCCCAGTTCAGTATCTTTTTTTGTGAACATAGACCAATTAAGGGTCCTAAAATCACTGGCACAACGAACATGTTTTTCTGACACAAATTGCTAAATATGGCCCCAAGTGATTCAGAAAGCCAGACTCTGGATTAGGAACTATAAGCAAATAGGGTTAAGATGCTGAGAAATTCAAACTCTGGATTTAAAAGTCTCATACCTACCAAGAATTGATAGTAGTGGATATTGTATGGTTTCCTGTAATACTTCTCATCTTCGTTGTAAGACATGTGCTCACAAAAAGCATTATAGGTCAGCTCCCTCCAGTCACCATTATAGACGTATTCACAGAATCCACCATAGTAACCAGGGTCAATAGTGTTGAGGAGAAACTCTCCCGTTAATGCATTATAGCTAAAGAAGACAAATAATGTTCACAAAATCAATTGAATTCCCATTTCTTGTTCAATTAAAAATATAGCAATATTATGAAACGATTTTCAACAAACGACCTTGTGTTTTTCAAAATTTTAAAGTTTAAAATCTTCAAGTTAAAATGTATGAATAACTTGAAACTAATGTTTTTTCTCAAGGTGTTTTACTCGTAAACATATAATGGCAATGTTCTGCTTTGCATCATTATGGTGGTACAATAGGAAAGTCTACTGTACTGAATATTTTTAAATTTAGTTTTAATTGATCACAAAATATTAATTACAAATGTTGCAGCATAACAATTTTGTGTGTAAAGCCCTCCAATAATATAATTATAAGCCACAGAATAAAACGTCTGACATTAAGTGTTGCTGGTTAATGTTGCTGTTATCAGTGACTCACCAATATCCAAGCAAATATCGTGTGTCTGGCTGTTATCACCTACTATATCATACACATGTGACAAACCTGCCATGAAACAACCACATTGTAATAATCAGCAATGTTTGTATATTTGTTCAATAAGGTGTATTCTAATACCTTCTATCATATTGTGCTATACACTCCATTCATAATTAAAATGGAATGTTATATTCTTGAATACATATTTTACTCAGTAAATACATAGTTTAAAAGAATTACACTTTTGAGAGTATTTCACTCTGAAAGTACTAAAAATGTATAATTTTTATGTTATTTGATATAGTAACTATATCATATTAAATGTTTTTTTAATTTTTTTTACTATAAAGTGAAAATGTCATGCAATTGTTAGCAATCATTCTGCTAAAAAATAAAGGGTCGTCGGCGTTTATTGGCGGAAGTCTGTTGTCTGTGGGCGGTTCCAAACAGTATGGTTGTAGCCTTTTTCCAAAGTTTATGGAGGGGGGAGAAGTAGGTCTTGACTCCAGGAATGCTGGTTTCAGGAATGGTGTCAGGGAAAAGTGAACGTTGAAAACCAAGTGAAAAAAGAAAGGGGGACATCTTGGTGGAAGAAGTGTAGAGGGAGTTATGAGCATACTCAGCCCATGGAAGAAGGGAGACCCAGTTGTCTTGGGTTGTGGAGACATACGCTCTCCTCCTGGCCATTAGCTTCTAGGTGATATCCAGAGGTAAGTGAGGAAGATGCCCCCAAGACCTTGCAGAATGCCTTCCAGAATCTGGAAATAAATTGATGTCCCCTGTCAGAGACGATGTCCTTTGGGATGCCATGCAATCGGAACACGTGAAGAACAAACAGGTCAGACATCTGTGGATGGAAGAGAACGAAGAGGGATAAAATGCGCAGTCTTCGAAAATCGGTCATTTACTACCATTATGGTAGTCTTATCCTCACTCGTAGGGAGATCTGTAAGAAAGTCGACTGAAAGATGGGACCAAGGATGTGTGGGGACTGAAAGGGGCTGTAAAAGACCCACCTGCTTCTGCCAGGAAGTCTTGACTCTGGAGCAAGTGGTGCAGGCCTGGACGTATTCCGTCATATCAGTCCTCAGGCAAGGCCACCAGAAATCCCTGGAGATTAAGTCAATGGACCGTTTAGTACCCGGATGACCTGCTAATCAAGAATCATGGCCCCATTGAAGAACTGCAGACCAGAGGGAGTTGGGAACGAACAATCTGTCCTGGGAGCATTGGGGGGTACCGTGTGACCTCAAAGAGCATGTCTCACCTGGTCTTCAATGTCCCAACATACAGCTGCGAGAATCTTGATAGGTGGAATGATGGGTTCAGGGGAAATGTCAGCGTCGGGAGGATCATGTAGGCAGGAAAGAACATCAGTTTTAATGTTCTTGAGACCTGGAGTGTATGTGATGAAAAAATTGAACCTGGAGAAGAGCAAACCCCATCTTGCCTGGTGAGAATTGAGGTGTTTGGCTGATTGCACATAGGCCAAGTTCTTATGATCCATGAGTATGGTGAATGGGTGTTGAACCCCCTCCAGCCACTGTCTCCATTCCTCCAGGGCCAGCTTGATGGCTAGCAGCTCCCTGTTACCATCATCCTAGTTCATCTCCACCGGGGACGGTTTCCTTGAAAAGAAGGCACATGGGTGGAGAACGCCCCTTTCTCCATGGCACTGAGATAAGACGTCCCCAACTCCATTGGCTGAAGCATCAGCCTCAAGCACAAAAGGGAGTGTAGGGTCTGGATGGCAAAGGATCGGTGCTGTGGAGAAGTTTTGTTTGAGTCGATTAAACGCCTTGTTGGCCTCCGGGGTCCACTTGCCTTGTCAGGAACCTTTACGGGTCAAAGAGCTGTTGGGTTCCACAACGGAACTAAAATTCCTCATAAAACATCAGTTAAAGTTGGAAAAGCCCAGGAAACGCTGAACCTGTTTCAAATTCTTGGGAATAGGCCAGTGCCGCTTGGTGAAGATGGTAGCACCCCGGACTGGTTCAAGCACTGATGAGATGAGGGGAAGGGGGTAACGGTTCTTTATGGTTATTGCATTAAGCACTCGGTAGTCAATGCAAGGTCTCAAGGATCCATCCTTCTTTTTCACAAAGAAGAATCTGGCGCAGGCAGGGGAGGAGGATGGACGAATAAACCCGGACTTTAGGGATTCCTGGATGTAAGATTCCAGGGCGTAGGACTCGTCGAGGGAAAGTGATCTTCCCTCTTGGGGGCAGTGTTCCATGCAGAAGATCTATGTGGCAATCGTAGAGGTGGTGTGGTGGTAGAGATAGTGCCTTCTGTTTGCTAAAAGCCAGGTGAAGATCAGAATACGAGGAAGGAATCTTACAGACCTCTTCCTGAGAGAGATGGGCAGAGACCATCCTTTTAGGTGGATCACAGCAGTGAACACGACATTGAGGTCCCCAGGCTAATCATTCATTGTTAGTCCAGCAGATGTGGGGGTTGTGCTTCTGTAACCATGGATATCCCAAAACCAGAGGGTGCGAGGGAGAGTGAAGGAGTAGGAAACAAATGTTTTTAGTGTGGATTGTGCCAACACGGATGGTGAGAGGTACCGTCTGCCATTCAAAACAGGGAGTAGTGGAATGTTTTTGGTGGAGGCAAGTTCAAAGTCTAAGAAGTTGTCCTCGGCTCCAGAATTGAGAAAGGCAGAAAGAGTTTGTTGATTCCTGTCCCAGGAGATGCTCGCCAGAAGAAAGAGTCCAGATGCGGCAGAGGAGGTAAGAGTACAACCATCCTTAGTAGCGGGTAGGAGGGTACATGGGGGACAGACTGGGCAGGAGGCTCGGAGATGATCAGAAGCACTGTCGTATAGACAACAACCTTCACTGAGACTGTGAGTCCTTTCTTCAAGATGTAATCCAGCAAAGGGTCTAGAATCTAGAGGGGTAGAAGAAGAAACAAGGTCTGGAATTCAGATTGGTGTTCCTGTAGTCTGATATCAATCTTGTAGATACACAATATGAAAGCCTCCAAGGTAGGAAAATGGAGGGGCAATTGTATGAGGTGATCCTCAAGTTCATTGGAAACCCCACAACGAAACTGATGGATGAGGGCTTCCTGGTTCCAAGGCACTTGGTGTAACGGACACGGACTGGAATCCGTGTCGGATCTTGTAGAAGACCCTATGCGATGCGGTAAGAGCTGGAGAAAACAGGAGGCGTGGTAAAAAGGAACACACAGGGGTTTAATAGTGCACAAAATAATAGTGACCGTCCATGAGACAGTGTACGGGGAAGACAAAACGGCATCCAAATCCAAACGGGTCCAAGGGCAGGTCAAAGCACGGTCCGAAAGTCCATAAACTGGAAATCCATCCTGGAACGCGACAAAGTTAAAATCCCACACAGACAAACGAAACATGGAGGTCCAAGGGTGACGGGGCGAGATCCTCCAGACCCCGGGCTCAGGAAACGGGAGGTGTCGGGGATGAGGCCTATGCCCTCAGGAGACGGACGTAGGGTTTCCTGGTGCTAGGCGGGCCTCGCAACAGCTTTCCCTAATGATGAGCCCCGAGGACTGGAAGAGCTGGTCTTTAAATAATAACACTAAAAGGGTACACCTGGAGAGCTAAATGACACGAACAATAATGAGAGCAGTGGAGCGCCCTCTAGGGAGGGATGTCGGGCGTGACACTTGGGAAGCCAAAAAGCGGAATTCTGATGTATATTCCTGGAATGGACGGGATCCGTGAAACAGAGAGGTAAGTTGTGAAATGGTCAGATGATGGGCGTGAAACTGTCCAAAAACAGAGTGCATGGTGGCCTGAAAAAGAGTAATATTGGCAGCTTCGGGGAGATTTCGGGCGAGGAGGTTAGTAACCCACTCCAGAGTCCGGCCAGAAAGGTTTGACACCATAAACGCAATCTTCTCCCTGTCAGTTGGGAAACAATCAGGGTGGAGATAGAAAGCCATCCAGCACTGGGTTATAAAACCCTGACGTTTGGATGGGTCACCCTCAAATTTCTCCGGGGTGGGAAAGGGTAGGGGACTAGGCACAGCGTGAAGGTGGTGGTGGTGTCCGAGCTTAGTGGTACATGAGTTGTTGAACTGTGGCGGTGAGTTGACCAAGAGCCTGAGATTGTTACTAACAGTGAAGGGATCATCCTGGCCCGCTCGGTCCATGTTTTGGCTCACTATTCTGTTAGCAATCATTGTGTTAAAAAATAAAAAAAACCTTTGCAGGGATCAACTTGGTGATATCCCCACACTGTTGCGGGAAGTCCTTATAGAAAATGTTACAAAAACGCAAGTCCTTATACTCAAAAACCGATGGGCTGGGAAAGTTCAATTGAGACAACAAATCCAAATCTCAAAGGCAGAAATGAGGTCAGAAATAAGCAAGAGTCCAGGAAGCAACAATAAGATCAAAACCAAAAGAAGAAGGGTGCGCGCACTAGAGAGCTCCAAAGAGAATCCAAAATAGTGAGCTATGATATGGGAAAAGAGGAGGGTTAAAGTAGTGATGGGAGTGAAAGATGATAGGAAGATTAGCTGCGGCGTGAGCATGTTTGAGTGGGTGCGCATGGGAATGTGATGGTGTTTGTGAGAGTGTGTGGAATGCGTGACAGTGCGAGTGCGTGCAGAATGCGTAACAGAAATATGCAAAAACGAAAGTGATATTAAGAGGTGGAAATTAATTAGATGGCTGATATAACTCATTATGAATGGTAGTGTGGTGGCAATAACCAATGACATAATAGGTATTTAATTCCATTGACTCACATTATATTAAGGCCTAGATATTTCAATTTCATGATACAAATTTCGACATTAACAAGAGTCATATTAAATTGATTTTTTCTGGAGTGACTTAAATTAAAATTGCTCACTGATGTTCATGCAGTGTCAGTACAGAACTCACTATTGTTGTATTTAAGTATATTCTAATATGTTTAAATATTCTAACCTAAACTTTACATTTGAACATACATTTATGTATCATTACAAGCATCTAGGCATTTTCTTCTGTGCTGACAATACTTAGCACGTTGGATTTCTGAAACTCAGTGAAAACAAATTTGTATTGGCCTCCCTTTAATCCCAGAGACCCTCATAGCTGACCAGAGATGCACTGTTACCCTCGGGCACTTATTTCTGAGCCAGGGATAGGGAAGAGCTGCTTGCAGAAAGTATCTTCATAGTTCTCCAAGTCGCCACATTCATTCTCATCTGACCCATCTCTGCAGTCTGGGTCACTGTTGCATAGCAGCCGCCGGCTGATGCACCGCCCTGGAAACAGACACATGTTCACTGCACATTTCTCAGCACACAGAGCTGTTCATGCAACCTTGGATCCCAAAGCCAATCAGCAAGTAATGAACACATTACTCGTTGATTGGCATTGGGCTGCAAGACACAAACAAACACCAGGGCCAATTAATCTATAAGTGTCACACCCGGGCTGGGAGCAGCTCACATCCCGATGTTGCTTCAGCCTGCTTCCAACGCTTTGCGAACTCACTTAAGACACAACTCCCAAAGACCATTAATCTTTCAATCAGGCAGACCATCTCAAAATCAATCAGACAGTTAAGCAGACTATTAAAGGCTATTTTACCTGCTTATTCAGTGCTCTGACATTGAGCTAAGGTTCAAGTACTGAAACAATCATCCAACAAATGCTTAATTTTTTTCCTAAGGTTCACAAGCACTGAATCAGCAAGGCCATTCAGTCTCTCTGGTTTTCTTTGGCTTATAATTTTTCATTTTCTTTTTCGCTGTCACCTCCAAAGCCACGGCTCTGGCTTTCTCTGCTGCCATTCCAGACAGTCTCATTCTGCTGGGGAGCCTTTGCATTATCCAAAACCAGCTTAGTTTCAGCCTGCCAGTCTCTCCGCTGCATCAAGGTGGCTTTTTCCAAACTTAATATTTATTCAGACAGCCATATTCAGGCCAGTCTCTCCATTGCATCAAGGCAGCTTTTTACTGGCTTAGTACTTTTTCAGTCAGTCGTATTCAAGTCAGCATCTCTGCTGATTCAAGGCAGCCTTTTTTTCCAACTCACATTATTTATTTTCCTGCATTATCACTTCATCATCTATCATTAAGCCTTGCTCCCACCTTGCCATCCCAAAGACTCCTGAGGCTCCTTTGTGTACCTGCTCTTGGAGCTCGTCTTATCATTCGCCATGGCCCTGAGATCTCCAGAATTGGACTCAGGACCCTAGCGCTGCAAGGCTGCAATGCTAACTACTGTGCCACCATGTCACCCCACCCCTAATTAATAATAATTATAACAATCCTCTTCCATTATGCTGTCATACAAGTTAACTTGCCTGTTTCCTGGCATGTGAAATCCTCTCCACAAAGGTTCTGTCGGTTGCACTGTATGTCACTGGGACATATCTTTTCTTCCAACTTGTTGCCCAGACATGGGTTACCACCAAACTGGTTTGCTTGTTCCAAGTACCTGTGCTGGTACTGATAGAGGAGTGAACAGGAAAAGATGAGAACAGAAGCAAACTAAAAAATTCAGTGCTTTATAGTGCTTGTCCTGTCTTCACTTCACCGGCAAAGTAGATTCCAAACTGTACCTCGTTAAAAATAGAAGAATTGTGAGGTTGGTTTTATGGTTAGAAGCAGAGGCAATGTATGTAGCAGTGGTGCTGACAAGGCATACGTTAATATTTCTATTTAAGTCTACTGTTGACAACATCATGTGTATCCAGATATTAATAAGTTATAGTACGGTGAACCATAACTCGCCTCAATATTCAATAGTAATGCAAATAAGCTTGTTCAAATATGCTGTCAATAAATGTACACTGGAAATTTAAGCAGTAATTTTGCAACCATAGATGGTTAGTTGCTACGTAACTAAACCATTGCTGTTCTACCTATACTTATACTAAAAATGAAATAATTATGCATATACAGTATTGGGGAAAGCACACTCATATTGTTGTAGTAGATATTCATTATCAGTATAAGAATTGTTTCTACATTTTACTTTGTACAGTATGCTTTAAAGGAGTGCATCTGTACTCGCTCAGAGGGATAGTGATAAGAAATGTATGGTGATACAGAAATTTATTTAAGATTGTAATATTTAATTACACTTCTCCTGAACAAATAATAAAAATTATATGTTTGATATAGATTAGAAATTCATTTCCTCCATTACTAATATGATTTCTTTGTCATTACAAAATCTAAAAGATTAGGGATCAGAAATATTGAGTTTTCCAGGGCTTTGATATGGAAATTGAAGTGCTAAAACATATCATAACTATTCATTTGGGGGTTTGTAATAGGAATGTATCAATTTCACAGTAGTACATTTTTTTGTATGTAAACATATGACAGAGAGAATGTTTTCTTTGAAAATGTCTGTGGTTTATTTGTCCATGTGGATGATAATGATAATGATAATAAATATTAATTTTTTTATCTGACACCTTTTTCCAGGTTGACATACAATACACTTTAAATTTGTATTCAAATTGTATTAAATTTCTATCATTTTTTACGTAAATAAAAATCACATATTACATAAGTTCATAAAAACGACTAGCACAAGATGGAGGGTTATAGCAAGTATTGTGCTGGAAAAAATGAAACAGTAGGTTTTTAACAGTTATATAGATATTGTGTGGATATAAAATAATTTATTTATTGCAAATATGAATTGCTTTTGTTCCAAAGATCCTAAAGTTCTCTACAAATTGGAGGGAACCCAGTTCATCAACCATTGAATTAAAGCACCCATCCATAGTGACATGTGGAAACCATTATTCATCTGCGGCCTTATAATACAGCACATCAGGTGGAGGTATAAGAAGTGTCTTCATTATTGTACACTTTAACTTGCCTGCCTCAATTCTAAGTCTTAATTCAATTATTAGGGGGAACTGTAGGGAGGCCAGAATGTTGAAGAACAGAGTAGTAAACTCTACTTTAGAGTAGTAAATTCCCAGACACCAGGTCTGACATCCCTGTGCTTACAAGCAGTGTCATTGGATCTTTAATCACCACATAGTGGAGACAATTAACATTACAGATGCAGCATAGTGTCTCCAGTTACTGTACTGGGACATAGGTTTTTGAAATTTTTGTCAGAGGGAAGAGTGCCATCAACACCAATTACAGGAGCAACCGGTATGTACTCATCCCAGTGCTGAGTAGACCAAGCCTTACTTAGAGCCGTCTTAACAGGTGAATATTGAGCAGGCACTGAAAATTGGAATGGACTAGCATGAGGAAAATGAGAAATGACAAACCAGCAGCATTCAGTATGAGTTGAAGTTAATGGAGAGTTTTAAAAGAGGGCATTAAAAAGGGAGTTACAATAGTCTAGGTATGGGAGGAAATGAAAAGACCCAGGGAACAGGAAAAGAGAGAGAATAGTAGGGAGCCCAGGATAGAACCCTTGAATATTAAAAATACAATTGGAGAGGGATTAAGGGGCTGAGAGTAAGTCATGGTCAGTACAATCAGAGAGGTAAATGAAGAAACATATGCGAAAAGAACCAGAAATTCTGAGATGTTGACAAGAGACAAATCGACTGTTCTTCAGGGAAAAAGGCAGCACAGAGATTAAGAAGGATTAACACAAAGGAGAGGAAGGCATCCTGAGCTTCTTCTTCACTTGTTAAGGTTCATCGGCATGGTAGAGCCATACTTTGACCAGTGAAACTGACTTCACGTGGATCTTGTTAGAAACACTGTTCAGAGTCATGGTGTTTTAAAGTGAACTGGCTATGAATAATGGGATATGTCAATATTGAATATTATTTAGCTTACATTTGTACTCTTTTATACAGACAGAGTTTTTACTGAATCAATCCAACTGAAACTTGGGTTCAAGGTTTCTCAAAAGTAAAAACTACTCAGGTAATAAACCCATAAACGTCTATTTATGAATCCAGAGCCCTAACCATAACTCCATACTGCAAATTAGTTCTATATCAAAAGTAGGCAGACCATTCCAGGAAAACTTCGATCTGTCTGTCTGCCCATCCATCCATATATAATAATAATAAAAATAATAATAATAATTGCTTACACTTATATAGCGCTTTTCTGGACACTCCACTCAAAGCGCTTTACAGGTAATGGGGATTCCCCTCCACCACCACCAATGTGCAGCATCCACCTGGATGATGCAACGGCAGTCATAGTGCGCCAGAATAATAAGAATTGCTTACACTTATATAGCGCTTTTCTGGACACTCCACTCAAAGCGCTTTACAGGTAATAGGGACTCCCCTCCACCACCACCAATGTGCAGCATCCACGTGGATGATGCAACGGCAGTCATAGTGCGCCAGAACACTCACCACACATCAGCTATCAGTGGGGAGGAGAGCTGAGTAATGAAGCCAATTCATAGAGGGGGATTGTTAGAAGGCCATGATTGATAAAGGCCGATGGGAAATTTGGCCAGGATGCCGGGGTTACACCCCTACTCTTTTCGAGAAACGCCCTGGGATTTTTAATGACCACAGAGAGTCAGGACCTCGGTTTTACGTCTCATCTGAAGGACGGCGCCCGTTTACAGTATAGTGTCCCCATCACTATACTGGGGCATTAGGACCCACCTGAGCCGCAGGGTGAGCGCCCCCTGCAGGCCCCACTAACACCTCTTCCAGCAGCAACCTTAGTTTTTCCCAGGAGGTCTCCCATCCAGGTACTGACCAGGCTCACACCTGCTGAGCTTCAGTGGGTTGCCAGGTGTGAGTTGCAGGGTGATATGGCTGCTGGCAAATATATATAGACAAATATGAACCTTGATGTAGAGTACTTAACTGTTTTTTGTTGACAGGCAGAGCAAGGTGCCCATGCTGACCATGGGCCTAGTTTACAGTCCACTGGAGCAGGGGTATTCACACCTCTGGGTTTCCTTGCAGTGCTGTTCTTCCCTCTGTAAAGAAAGAAAAAACATGCACTTAGAGAAAGAGCAACACTTAAGACTACTGGTGCACCAAAGGTACAGACAATTGGTTTGCATTATGGCTAATAATAATATTAATCAACAATTTTTGGGTTAATGAGAACACAGATTAAATGTAAGCCACATGTTTACCCATTCGTCGAGGACTACAGCTGTGCAGAACTAATCCATTATTTGTTAGGGTCATTTCATCTTGATTTACACTAGGTTTATTGCTCATGTTTGAGTTATATAATATAGTACGTAGAGGTGAATAGCTATAACCCATTTTTAAGAAACTTGAAATAGAGGTGACTTCTTTTGAGCGTCATAAAAAAGACATCATCGATGCTAATTTATATTAAATCCGTTATGTGTGAGCCACTAGGAGCTTGCAGCCCTCGGTGCAGTCCTGGGAAACCGAGAACATTCCAATGAGGAGCCACATTCCACCCAGGACTACTTAGACTATCTTGGCCCAGATGTCCTGGCCACCTTTGACCAATTAACAAGTGCGCAATCCAAGACAATACTTAAGCCTTGATTTGCCACTGGTCCAGTGCTCTGTTCTTGAGATGCTTCACATGACACTGCATTCAGCTGTATTAACCTGAGTCCACTCCCAATTATAGCCACTGTTTCCCTTCCACATTTTCCATCAGTCTTTGTCCTGCTTTGGCCATCTCTGGCAGCCTCCATGCATCACCTGTCACGCCCCATACTCTCCCTCGCAAACGCCGTTACATTCCCAAACCCACTCTTTCACAATCTCATTCCTAATTGAGCCCATCACATTCCCACATGCACCAGATTCCACAAATTTTCACTCCTGGACCAATTATCCAACCACTTCCCTTTCCCTTCAGTATTTAAAGTTCCCTCACACAACAACCCCATGCTCACTATTGAGAAGCCTCCTGTAGAATTCTCTGGTGTGTGTTTCTAAACTTTTTTACTGATCTCCTAGTTACTAACCTTTGCTCCTGTCTTTTGACCACGCTCTTTGGATTTTGTTTTTTGGATTGTCTATTAGGATTTCCTTGGTTACCGGACTCATTACTTCTCCAATTGACCAAGCCCCTGGATTATGTGTTTTGGATTGTCCCGCCACGTTCTGCAGGATTCATGGTTATGCATAAGGATCCTCCTATTCTACCTATTGGTTCCCTGATACCACCAATTTGTCTCTCTCTGACAGCCTTCAGTTAACATTAACCCCCCACCAGGCTCTAACACTTGGATTCCCAGCCTATTGTCACAGATGTCGGAAAGGACTGTTATGGGAAATTCTTCATCAGAGGAGCAGGACACAGTCTTGTGCAGATTCAGTTTTATTGAACTCAATAAGTCCAACAACACGCGCTGGGTCTGCCCCACATAACAGACAAACTGCAAGGGTTTCCAAGCTCTTATATACAGTCAGAAGAAAGTTTGACTGGTTTAACCTGTTTGTGGGTGTTCTTCCTGTCTTTTATTATGTAGAGTTAAGCCACTAGGGTTCTAAAGCAAGTCAGCTTTATGGCATCTTAGTATAACTTTTGTTTGAGGCTAAATTAACAGACCCCACCAACACCACTCACACTGTGCTTAAGTGGTGATACTTTGATGCTGGATAAGTGAGATTTATACATGCCCCACTTCAGGACGAACCGTGGAATGGCAGGAGAGTGAAAAAAGACCCTGTACATAGCGGCGAGACGGGGGTTAGCCCGGGCTCAGCTGTTCAGGAAATGCCGTATAGAAACCTATGCCCTCAGGCCATGGACAGGAGTGACCTGGTGCTAGTAGGGGTCTCGGGACATCTGAACCTCAATGTTGAGCGAGTAGCAGAGCAGAAGCAGGAAGTAAATTGGCTATACAACAAGACACACCAGAAAGACATGAATAGTCACAGGGAACTAGGAACAGGAGAAAAGTAGAGCGCCCTCTAGGTGTACTGGGCGTGACACCTATCAGCAAGACGCGATTGTCTCTCACCAGGTTACATAATTGCAGAATCTACACTATATCTCGACTGCTTAGGCATGACAGTCTTATTTTGCAATTATTTCAAGCAAATATCATTGGATCTCTTTCAGTATTCTTTTTTTTAGGCTCTGGTTAATATAGTGATTAATTGATAGTGAACATCATAACAGAATGATTTTTGATTTATAAAAATGGTTAATTGATGAATGAATCAAATAATTTTCAAAACAATATTTATTTAATGATTTTATTATTATTTATTGTATTAATGATTTCCATTCTAACAAATTATAAAAAAGGATTCTTCCTTTTAGTATAATTATTTTGAGCTAAATAATCATATTATTTCTGTCATCTGACAAGCATTATTCAAGCAAGTCAGAGAAAGGACACAAATGCTTATATTTTTTAATGAAACACTTTCAGTTACAATGTCTCATTCTAATGTGTTGCAAATCCAAAAGAAATATTATCCAACTATTTTTAACAGAAAAAAAGCTTATCCAGTAGCCCAATACAAAATGAAAGTATTAAAAAATCCATACCTCCCATCAACACAGCTCCTGAGAGTATTAGAAGGTCGGACCACAATAAGATGATTTAGTAATATCAGGAGGGTTAAGCCCACTGAAGAATGTATAAATCTCTTCATCGTTACAATTAATGGCTACAGTGTAGAAGACACTCTGGATTGCTGGTTCTATACTGGCTGTTTTGCACGCATCAATCCAACCAGAGCTGGATCAGTAGAGCACAGAGTAAATCATTGATTAAAGACAAACAATTGGAAACACTGTTTGCCCTGGAACTGACTCCTTCCATAAAATTGACTTTTTGGTTTAGCACTTGGTAAATAGCACAAGTTGCACAATAACCAAACACTGTAGCTACAGTATATGTTTATCTATATTAAAGTGCACGTTCTTTAATTCAGTCAGTCTTTGGGTATTCTTATGATTAGAATAGCCAGCAAGTCTAACACTCAGACGTCACAGTTTAATAAGATTGTTATGGGTTCCTTTAGTTGAAACCTAATAATCCTTTTGATTATCAACATTGAAATACAAAATTGTTGAAATCAACTGGTCCATTCTACTTTTTACATGCACATGGGAAAAATGTCTATTTAGAGATACATGGATACAGGTTAAAAGAGCTAAAGAAATTAAAGGAATTTTATTTGACCTTGTAAGATATTATTGATTTTAGATTGAAGATTTCCAGAATTGCTTGCTATATAAACTAATATATCCATACCATTTAAGTGCAGAAGTATTACAGACTTTAACAAATCTCTACATATTGTAGAAAGAGTATATTGATTTAGAGTTGATAGAATCTGCAAGCACTATCACAGTGAAACACACTGGATCCTTTACTACTACAAATGAAAAGAGTTTTAGTTAGTTTTAGTCATCTATTTTTAAAGGACACAATTTTGCTGAAAGCCAGTGGTTACACAGTTGGTCTTAAAAAGCAGACTCACTTTAAAGCACCTAGCAGTTTCACTATAGGCTTATATACAGACTGTAATTGATGTAGTGGTAGTAAGGGAAAAAGAAGGAGACAAAATCTATTTTATATCTTTTACAAAAAAATGAAGTCATATGTTTACTGGGGACTACTGGAGCAGGTACGCAGAGGGGCTGATACAAATGAAAGAGGACAATTTGACATTAAAAGAAAGGTTCTGTACCTGAATGACTACAGTCAATCCAATTTCCAGCACCTCAGGCCCAGTTCTTTCTTCTTTATATTCCTCAAACAGGATGAAATCTGTGAATGAGCCCTTGAATAAACCAAGCTCATCCCATGTCCATCGTGCTTAACTGGTAGACCTTTTTCTTTTTTTTAATCAAAATCTGTACAAATGGGACACATCTTCCAGCATCTTCAGAAGTCACTAAAGACATTTTAAACCCTATTTAAACAGCACCTAAAGAAGATGATCATAGGCTGCACCACATACAAAGTGAGCACAGAAGTAATAAAAATAGGATGTGAAATGTATTCACAAACATCAATAAATGCAAGCTTTTATACATGATGTCCTGAGACTGAAACATAGCTAAAAGAGGGAGTGAGTAGTTTTAAAATAAAAAAATACACTAAACTGAATCAAATATGTGCACTCTGTTGACCTTGTCTTAAAATAAAGTCACAGCTAGTGATTTAATTACTCTCAGCATGATATTGCCTAGATCAAGCCTCTTTATTGCAGAGACCTTACTGACGCAGATTCCCTTATTGCCTTCTCATCAGGTCAGCATAATGCTGTAGGTTTTATTATCTTTAGAAAATATATTGAATCTGGAGTATAGTCAGCTAGTGTCAAGCACTGTAATGAGTGTGTCCTATTGTTGTAATAAAAAAACTAGAATTGCTGTTGGCGTTATACTGTAGGTGAAATGTAAAATGTAAAAAGAAAACCATGTTGTCCACAGTAATGCTTAAACACATTTTTAAAACGCTTTTCTCTAAAGTGAAGGGTGATAATTGTGCTAAAAAGGTATATTGATTTGGTGTTTTTACCTTTAAAAATATTCAACACACTTAAGTTTATCAAACAAACCTGGCACAGAATCAAAGCAACAAGAGGATGCATTTTCAGCATATAGCTACAATAAAAGTACCCATTTGTTTAAAAAAATGCTTCCCAGAGACTACACATGCAGTGAAATTATTAGTAGCATGACTATTATTCTCCTGTAGGTAACTGATTTGGGTTATGCACTTCTCACATACACCTCATATTTGTTATTCGCATAGTGTATTGTAGATCATTGTAAGATCCTCAAGTGGCTACTTGTAGCTAACTCTTCCTTGCATTTTATCTTTGTCCAAAAACCCTATCTACAGATAAGACTAGAGTGGCACAGAACTCTATTTGGTCAGAATGACAAGATTTAAAGCGTAACTCCAGGGTGAAAAACTCATTACTAAAACATCAGTTAAACTCTTGGTTTATACAGTATATCATGAATTTAATTCATTTATAAGAATTTCCTAGAGAGGATGAAATTATTTTTCCAAATAATATTATCTGTATTTAATTTTTTAACTGAGCCTAAAAAAAAATGGATTTCCCTAAATAGAATTCTGTATGTAATGCAGTGTGAATTCTTATCGCCATCTGTTGGTTAAAAGTTAGTACTGCATGCATTGCGTCTTTAGTGTAATATAACAAAAGGGAAACTTCTAAGTAAATGAAAGTACCTGCGAACATTCTTACAGTCAAGGTCAATTGATGTAACAAATAAACAAAATATCAGAGACACCAAAAATGAATATTACTGAATCTTGATTGTGTATATACCCTAGGTATCATCAAGGTAAACACTAAAAAGCATCCATTCATTAGCAGAAAGCTTCTTATTTCTGAAATGGCCCATGACACAGTTTGCAAGCTGAGATTATACAGTGTTTATGGCATAAATAAATTACATGGCACACAAACACTTTAATTTAATTTGACTAGTGATACCTGCACATGGAGCATTACAGCAGTCCAAACCTACAGACTCATGAACTCTTCTCTCATTATCAGGAAGTCATAAGCATTAACTGATGTTTACAATATTTCTAAATGACAAAAGGATAATTATAAGTATTTTTTCAATATGTGACTCAAACCTTAAATCAGTGATTTAGCCTAATAATTCTGAATATGTAGTGACCAGTTGTGTACCATCATCATAGCATTGAGAGTTTATGCAATGTTAACAGATAAGTTGACAAATACAATTGGACCAAGAATGGAACTTTAAAGAACACCACAAGTAATATTTTCAAGGTTTTATACTGAAATACCAAGCACAAGAAAGAACTGTACATTTGATAGTAAAGATCAAAACCAACAGAATAAATTTACAGATGGGCTGACCCAGTTTTAAAGAGAATATTATTAATATATTTAATAATTAATAAGATAGACCACTGCCTCCAATGCAGAATTGTTGTCTAGCAGTGTTATAGTGCTCTATACATAAGGATTTGAAGTTCTCATCAGTACAGGTTACAGGATCTAGCACATTAAGGGGAATATTGAGAAAATGATACTACAAAGATATACGATTCAAAGACTCTCAGGTGGGTATGCATCAGCATTCATAAACTGCAAAGGAACAAGTAAAGGTTTATTACATGCTGAAAAGTGAAGAAAAGAAACGTGATGTTTGTGTTTCATCACAATGTGATTTGTTGACACTTGAAGAAGGCTCCACAGCCGAAATATCGCGTTTCTTTTCTTCTCTTTTCAGCATGGAATAAGCCTTTAGATGATTCAAAGATAATGAGAGGAGTCACAACTAGGGATTAAGATTTAATGATACAAGCTGATTTATATACTAGGTTTATGAAATTAAAAGATGCAACTCATGTGAAATCCTATAATAAATACAAACGTTTTACCAATACATAAAAAGAAAAAAATCAATTGTAAATATACTGTGACTGACTTAGAATTCCAAGCTTTATGGGCAAGAAAGATTTAGGCGATGTTTTAGTGTTTTACCGTTTGCAAATACGAAATGCACAGAAGCAATTAATGAAACTGTTGTTGAAACTGCAATACCCTGCTAGACATTATACAGAATGCCAGTCCGCAAGCAGAATTTACAAATACAGTTTCTTTGGCATGCAAGATTAACTAGAACGCTTGGTACCGCTACAGTTTGTGCTTTTCAGAGCATACAACAGGATCTTCTGCATTCTTTAATAATTAAAACACCCACTGAAGTTAGGCTCTTTAGGTCATTGCAGTTCACAGCTCACCACTTGTTTAACAGGATAAACCGACTCTGCGACAGAGACCTGGATACTTATTTCATTGCCTTTATGATTCCCAGGATTGGTATGCGACAAATGTGACCAGAACGCGCACGCAATCATTCCCTTATTCTAATCACCCATACAGGTGAGCTTTAAGCGAACGCGCACGCAGTTTCGTGCTTTTTCCCCCTCTTGTTTGAATTGTATCTTAAGTCCAGCTCCAGAAGAATCTAACCATATTTTCTTGTCTTTCTGCAACGTTAAACGCCTGGATTTCGATATTTGAAGGTCTTTCTTTCGCTATTGGAAAAACAGATTATATCACTTTCTTCGATAATACAGGAGACGATATTCAGAATGGAACAGGTGAGGCACTTGTTTTAATTTTTACGTTTGGGGTAGAATTACGCAATTCACCGTAATACAACTATATAAATATAGGAGGACAGCAGAGCCTCATTTCTTTTCTGCGTTATCCATAAGTAAATAGTTGCGAATGTCCGTTTTGTATCTCGCTATTAATTTTTAATTATCGCTGATAGTAAAGATCGCCCACGTTAAAAACCTATCATTTTTTTCACACCGTTTTTACTTCCCTTATTTGCGTTAAATGTTACATTTTATAATGACTGAAGGATGTGTGTATTAAAAACATTTTAAATGTTTTAGTTGTGAATAATAAATAGGCAACCAGGCTGTTGTAACCGGAGGTTCTTCTTGTAATGAGAATTCCATCTATTTTTTTTTATATATCTTTTGAGGTATTTTACAGTTTGTTATCTTAAGTTTTAGCTCAGATCGAGAGTACTCCACCAGAACGTGCTTATCCAAGTAGCGAAAGGAATACTTACATATGTATCCGAAACACTTCTTTAAAACGTTCTAATTATACATAACATTTTTCACGGGTTAATTGCACGATGTGAATGCCTGACAAATAGCTTTATTTTTGTGAGTAGTCTACTTTTGTAATTGATCTTCCAGATTTCTGAAAGGTTTATCTATATTCATAATTTATTGATTGTGTTTTAATTAGTTAAGCCGAATGAAGACAGAAATGTTGTTGAGTTTTAAATTGACCATAAATCTCTCCAATTACCTTAGGAGAAAGGAAGAGACATTAAAGGTGTACGTGCCATGATGCAGCACAGTCCAGCCTTTTTGAGAAATGGGAAGAGCAACAAACCTGCAATTGCTGAGAAACCGAAGGTGATACCACTGCCTGAGAAACGAGTTGCATGCCTACACACAGGGATAGTGGCCAGAGAAGGAAAGGAAAATGTTGCAAAAACACCACTCTCACTCCCTCCAAAACCCAGCATCACACTTCAGAGCTGGCTGCAAAGCAAAGAGACTCATGTGGCAAGAGACCCTAACATTAAAATGGGTACACCAGACAACAAAGCTAAGAGGTATGAGGGATTAATAGTAAGTGATGCCTTAAGACAAAATAATGTGCAGAGGACTGTGAAGCCTGGCATGGCTCAATTGAATTCATTTGAAACTACAAATCCACTGCCAGGCAAACCAGAAAAGTTGAATTGTGACTCTTGTGATTATTCAAAGCAGAGTTCCCTTTCAGTCCCCCCAACCTTGATGGAGGAACTTACTCGGGTTCTACTACCTACAGTGGCAAAACAGGGAAACCAACCTCAAGTCAGTGGCAAGTCATCAAAGGAAGATCTGGAGTCTGACACTGAAACATGTAAGACTGACATGTCAGTGGTTTCTTTTGCAGCAGTGGAAGAACCTGCAAGCTCCCAGGCAACTGGGCATGACCCTCAAAGGGCAGATAAGATTGGTTTCTCCCAGGTGCAGAGAAATGACAGTGCAACTCTTTGTCTGCCAGCCAGTGTAATACCAGAGAACAAATCCAAAGTAAATGGAACTGTGCCCCAGGGACATGCTTTTCCAAAAACAAAGAAGCAATTGTTTCCAATGTCATCACCAATCAAACCTAAAGATGTGTCTTGGGGAACAGCTGATCTACTCCATGGCCTGAGCACAAGTCGTCCTGAGCTTCCTGCTGTAGATTATTTGATGTCTGAAGATTCTATCCCAGAGGAGGCCTTGATTCAACCCAAGAAGCACCAGGCTGTTGTAACAGGGGCATTTCCTCTTGTACTGTCTGTTCCATGCTCTCAGGGTGACAGCTCACCTTACAGTAAGTCTTCACAGGGAGACAAAGATTTCCCCCAGGGTAATTCAGGTGAAAACCCCCTTAGGGTTCTTCCCAGACTATTATTTATCTTAATAGTTAAATGAAAACATGATAAATGTTATAACTGTATAGAGATTTGCACTTTGTTGAAGCAGCTCAATTGACTCTATGCCTTCTTTTGTTACTGTATGGTATGAATTATAAAATATTGACAGTAGTTAGATTTAGGTACTGTCTTGAATTCTCTTGAGTTGATTAAATTCCTAGACAATTGCTGAAAAGATGGTTTGAAATATTTAGGGGAAAATAGAAACAGTTGACAGTGAAAAAACAGATGCAGAAATAACATCCAGCAGCACTGAAAATGAATAGAGCAATCTTCTTTTAGCTATGACTAAGTATTTAAAGTATTTGGTTCATTCCACTTTGCTTGTGTTATCTGAAATGTCTGCCATTCTCAAGAAAGCTCTCTGGTCACATTTTTTAGATGGGGGGGAGTTCTTGAGAATTTGAATACTTATGCAAATTTAATAAATAACATTTCTTCACCAGAGATCGACAAGAAAATAATTTTAAAATGCAACTTGTATAAAAGGATAGTTTTTGGCATAGGTAGTGATATACTGTATATAGGTGGCAATTCCTACAGCTATTTTCTTAAGAATGCAAAGTTTGCACTCCTTCCAGGGTGTCTCTGAGGTGCATGATCACATTGATGTTGATTATTTTCCAGGTGACAGAGAAATCAGAGCAGGTCTTTTTCCATCATATTTGGAAGCTGAAAAGCCTCCTCTGAGAAGACCTCTTCCAGATATGTGGTCACTGGGCAAAGCCCCAGAGAAGCCCCCCAGGCCTGAGATTGTGGCCCTCAAGCCATTACAGACTGGGATGCAATACACCCAGAGACAGAATGGTAATACTAAAACAATTATTGCTTATTTTTAATCTACATGAATGCCAAGAGACATGACGGAGTTCACATTCTAAAGGCTTTGTACTTTCTTAAACCATCATGTTTTTGTTCATTCACATTTCCGCATTGGAGTTCCACAGGACCCTCCCCTTATGTTTGCCTGCTATGCCTTTTTATTCATTAAATTTCTATTTTACTGCATACAGGAAGATACAATTCTTGCAATAGTCATATTGTAGTACAATACAAATTCATTTAATGAATTAAAACTAAGCACAACATTATAGTGCCAGAGCAGAAGTAACAAATCAAAATGACCTGTGAATTAACTAATTGTCATTTTTACAGTTTTTAAAGGTTTTTGTTCATCATATAAATTAATTAGTTATTTACTACCTTTCCATACTGAAACAATCTTTAGCTCAAGTAATGTTAGAGGAGGTACAGTATGTCCAATGAAGTCCCAGGGAGCATCAATTTTTACTTTTTTTTTATTCATTTCATTTTAATGCCAAGTAACAATTTTCCAAGGTTCTTTACCATAGACATACCAAAACATACTGGGAAGTAGCCTTGCAGGACTGGAGCTCTTGTGGACTCAGTCTGGACACGCTTATTTTAAAATGCCTGTTCAGGTATCTAGGTCTAGGTCTCCTAGTAAAAGTAATTAATACTATGCACTGACCTAATGTCACTTTTAGGGCCTGACATCATTGGCAACATGATTCATGAGTCCTATTATGCAATACTGAATTTTGTTTAGGGAGTGTCTTTAGCAGGTGTTGCTAGTAGCTCTCATAAATCAAACGATCTTTTAGTTACCATTCAGTCTTAGTTATGTCAAAGCCAGTTACTGTGCCTGCTTGGTTCTTTAAAACAGCTGAGTCCTAAATCATAAATAATGATACCTGTAAATATTGGATTGTCCACCCTGATGCATGAGTAAATTAAGTTCTGATACTGAAGGTTTATTGTGCTAAATCTCTTAGTTTTAATTGTGTACAGACTGAGTTTTTTCCCATTTTGCTCCCTAGAACCTGAGGTTCTAGAATTGACAAAAATATCTGCTGGAGACACGAATGACCCAAATGAGAGGTAACCTCATACTTGGTCAAATGGCCAGCCCATCAGACTCTATCATTTTATCAATAAATATGTTGCTTTCACATGGATGTGGGAATTTATCCATTGCTATTGAAATGTAGAATTTAAATAGGCAGCATAACACAATTAGCAAACAAGGTACAGTATGTAGTTTACACCGGAAATACTCTCTCCTGTTTGTGGTGTAGTCAGGACCATAACTCACAGTGGCATAGTGTTGGATCTACTCCTGAAAGGATACCTTAAATTCATATGATCTCAAAATCTCACATAGAAACTATACCGAAGGTATTGAACTAGAGTGTATTAATGGGGCTAGACATGGTGGATGATCCAGCATGAGCTAATTTTCCCCCAGATGTTCCCATCTGTCCCAGCTCCAGGAGTGGGTAGCTCTAGAAAATGGGGGTAGCAGGGTCTTCTGCATTCCATTTTATCCACATTCTTGAAGAATTAATCAAACCACTCATTTTCTGTATGGAACTAGTTGAGCATTGTTTCCTTGATTCAAGTGTAAAGATACCTAAAAACCCTACAGGACTGCAACACTCCTTTAAATGCCTAGTTATCGCTTTACTGTTTTTTTTTCTTGCTGATAAAATCTTTGCAGTGTCCTTTGCAACCCATTTGATAATGTATATGATGACATTGAACTGAGAGGATTTCCACCATCTGCAAGTGCACAGAAGGATCAAGGAGTCCATACAAGTAGGGGATTATTATTACCAATTTGTTATAAAAGAAGCATATTATGTAAATATACCTCTTGCTATCGGAGAATGCAAAAATTCCAAAATAAAAGTTATCTATGGCATTGTAGTATAGTTACTAGAAGATGACTAATGATCACAGTCCACTAAGATCTCATTTTTAGGGTTGTGAAAATGACAGAATACTTAAACAGAAACCAACTTTTCATACATTTGAAAAAGGTTTGAGTCAATTCATCTCTCTACCTTTCCAATGATTCACCTCCCTACTGTATATCATATAACCTGATCTTTTACTCTTATACACTGTTTATAAAACAGGTGAACCTTATAATAACACTGTTCTGAATAATAATCTAGATGCAACCAAATAAGCTAGTTTCTTCCAAATAATAAAATAGTTTTTAATCTTCATTTATTTTGTTGTTTATGTTTTTAGCAGACCTGGATTCTGGAAGCCAACAAAAGGTAAGAGAATAATTATTCTGATTAATTAACTCTATTGTCAGGATTGATGCAATCAACAGCATGTGTGATTTTATAAGAAATGCAAGTTTATCTCATCAGTCATCCATCTTAAGATTCTTGTGTTCTGTGAGTCTAAAACAAGAAATGTTCTGCGCAGAGCATGTTTCTAAAATGGAAACCAACTGCTGACCTCATTAAATTTTTTACCGCATGCCAGGTATTATTGTGTGGTAAATCACCATTTAATCAGCACCAGATCAGTGATCACTAAAACGTATTTGTAGATGCCACTACGTTAAAAAAGCATATATAAATCAGGTAGCAATAAATATGAAGTTTTTTTTCTATTTTTCATAAGGAAGTTTGCAATTAAGACTTAGTTATTGACCTGCTTTTAAGTTTTACTGTAGGTTTGAATAAATTATATATTACATAGATTATTACAATTAATATGTATGTCTGCATTTAGGTTCTACTGTACATGTAGAAATCTGCATTACATTCAAAAAGTAAATTATCTTTCTAAAACAATTGCTTTATATTTGTCTGTATTACTTGGGCTGTAAGATTTAATATGATATTTAGTAGCTCTGTCTTACCATGTTTTTCAGAATGAAGAAGCAAGGAAAAACGTGTGGTTTGTAAATTCACGGTAGATCTTAATACTTTCCTGCTGTACGAGCATAAGGAAAATTGAACCTGAGTCAGTGTTAGATGTAAATAAAAGAAATACAAAATCAATATTAGGGTCATTTATTTAAATGTTTTTTTCAAAAACTTTGTATCTTACTAAATTTGATACTGAAGGATAGTACTAAATAAAAGGTGAATTTTGTTTAAAGTCATCCAGGCACACTTAGAATGCATTGTAGAAAACAAAATATTTTTCAAGTACCTTGAGATTTCTTTTAACTGCTAAGGGCCTTCAGGATGCCAGATTTCTTGATTTAAGTAAAATTACATGAAAAGTAATTTAGAGTTCAGGTGGAATGATGAAAGCAAGGTGAAAGAAAGGTTCTATCCAATTTGAGAGATGTCGTTTTTTGAGACTCTTTCAAAAATATTTTCCAAGCAGTGTTTTAAGGTGAGGGCTTTGTTTATGCTGATGACCCTCCCCTCACAGGTATGTTTTTATTTTTTCCTTTGCAGGGATCGATCCGAGAGTTCTGATAGTCAAAGTGACAAGGAACAAAAGAAGAGGGAACGTCAGAGGATTGAGAAGGAAAGAAAGGAGCAAAGAGAAAAGGAAAGGAGAGAAAATGAAATAAAAAAGAAGTTTAATGTAAGTTAAAACATAGGGACTGCAGAGCAAACATTGTCAGTGAAGATAGCATTCCTCATATTGTTTTATTAATTTTGTACATTTTATTTAAAGCATTTTGAATTCTCCATTTGCTTTGAGGGGGATTGTGTGCTTATGAACCTGACAGAAATGTGAAACTGCTTCATTCTGTTTGTAGATTACTGGTTTAGAAGAGCCTTTGTACCATGCACGGGTGATAGCAGCAAGTAAAAGCTGGAGGAACGACCTGCAAGTGAAGGTTGGGGAGACCGTGAGCATCATCCGTACCACCAACTGCCCGCAGGGAAAGTGGCTGGCGAGGGACTGTGACTCAAACTGTGAGTCTCAGCAGTGCTTCTGGATGTGCAGGGCTTAGTTACGAAATACTGAGTTAGATCGGTAGATGCTGCATATCCAACCCTGATTCTGCCTTAAAAAGTTTTATAAAATGATGGATTAAAGTATGAAATCCATTTTACATGCAAATGTAACAGGTGTCATGCTCTCAGCCAGTTACAGAAGTGATGTCACCCAATCTGAAATCAAGATGCTGTAAAATTCTGCTGCAACTAAGGACCATGCCTTGATTTTTTTTTCTTTACTGTCCAAATTGTGAGTTAAAGCTTATTGTGTTTTACAGGAAAAGATTCAGTTGTTTCACACTTTAAAATCCAAGGTGAAAATATTAAGGAAGAAATTAATTGAAGCATTTCATTTAGACATGTTTATTTACTTTGTTCAAAATTCTTGAATCCAATTCACACAATTTTGCAATTAATTTTAGGTTGGGATTAAAGTACCTTGAATAAGTAATTATAATTTTAGAGAAGTTTTCCTGTCAACACTTGCATTTCTGAATATGATAACAGATGGCTACGTCTTGGTGAAGGATCTGGAGTTGGATATAAAGGAAATACTTGAGCTTGGAAAGAAGACCTCACAGGCTGTGAGATGCAGCTCCAATGATGAGGATTCCTATAGTGTGGGAAGCAGGTATTCTGTCTGCTGTTGATTGCCAAAAAAATCATTTTTATGCTGAAATTCTTCATTTTTTGGCATTTTATCTACAATAAATAATGAAGCACATAAAATCCATGCTGAAATTAGAACAAGACATATGAGAGTGTTGCAGGGCTTGAGGGCATGTTTTTCCACTGTGATTTGTAACTATTTTGCTTATGAGACTCTCATTGCCATAGGCAAGATTAAGAAGTACTCCTAGAACTTTTACTATCTGAATGCATATGCTAATATATTGGTTATTTAATACATTCTGATTCCCAAGGTTCAGACACCACCCAGGTCCCCACCTCAGTTAATTTGTCTCTCTGGGGAGAGAATTTAACATAACAGTGATAATATATTTATGATAATATTCTGATGGTATCATTAGAAACCAGTCATTTTTACTCAGCCTATTCATCACACAGCATACTTGCAGTTCAATTTTTTTTTTAATTTGTAGTAGAACAACTTGCTGTTTTGATTTCAAGTGATCATTATGAAAAGTAAATGTAACGTTTTAAAAATATCTAGCATTTTTTCAGTTATTGTGAATGTGTACATACTGTAGGTTCCTTTCCTGGCAATATACTGCACTTAATATGTATATACCACAACACTGGGTTTTAATAGATTGTTTCTGATTTCAGTTTGCAGCCTGAAGAATTCTGATATTAAGAATGTAGTCCAAGAAATGTGAATTATGGTTTTGTTTTTGAACAATGCATTGCGATTCAGGAGCATATTTAAGATTTCAAAATAAATATTGATTTAAATATACTTAATAAAATGTTTACAGGTTATATATACTTAATAAAATATATAATATTAATATAAATGTATATATATTTAATATACTTAATAAAATGTATCTCTTGAAAGTCTAGTGTTTTGAAAATTTCAGTGGTCTTCCTAACATATTTTTTTCAAGGATTCAAAACCATCACATTATTATAAAAAGGTATTAAATGGGAGGTTAGATGGATAGGTTTGACCTATTACACACCTCTTGATGGATTTTGCAATGAATAACCTAATGAGTGATAATATGCAGGTCCTACCTGCACTGAGGAGATGCCACAGTAATTATTACGAGAATTACAGGTAGTGGACTAAAAAAGAAACACCTGGCTAAATCCCACCATGCTTAGGGTGATGATTGCTGATAAATATGGCTAGCATTGTTGTGAGTGGAGTGATGATTGGGTCCATTTGGCAGCACATTTCTCAGATCTTTCATGAGCAACAGTGCCTATGGTGTCGGCATGGAAGTCAAAGGGAAAGACATCTTCAGCAAAGGGCAACTGTTGAGCGCAAGTGCATAATCAAGGATCATGATACCAGTGCATTAATTCAAAGTGTAAACAAAACACGTTAGATCTTTTGACTGAAAATTTCAAAGTGGTGTGCAAGCAGCCTGTTAATGAAAAGTGGCCCACTGGTAACTGCACAGAGCAGAATACCTTAGTTGGATTGCAAGCACAAACCACTCATCATACCTGGCAGTGCATGTTTGAAAGTCCATTTTTGCAAAGAGCACAGACAATGGACTATCAGGCAGTGGAGAAATGTGATACGGGTGTGGCTCTGCAGTTTTTACTGCTTAATTACAATAATAAAGAGTTCCATAATGTTGTAGGCATTTTCCTGCCATGGTTTGGGTGAACTGAACAAACTTGAGCATTTATGGAATATTGTGGAATGATACACTGAGTATTTTCCACCTCAACCAGGCATGACTTGACTGACTTTTTCTTTGAAGAATGGTCCCTCTAATAGAATTCCATACACTGGGAGATTCTGTGCCGCAGAACATATAGGGTATACCGGCTGCATGAATTGGCCTAATGCCTCATTATATTACTTTACATTGATGTCAACTGCCTGTACCATCTTGCAACAACTAATACAGTAATGTGTTTATGTACATGATGTTATGTAATAGTGTTTTGCATGTTTTTTAACTTGTTCAACCAGTTATTGCTCAGACTCGCATGTTTGTTGTGTATATTTTTGTGCTTGTTGTGTACATATTTCCCATAGCCTTAGTGCTGTTTCCATAGTTAGCATACATATTTATAGGTACAATGATTTTCTGCAGTCTAACTGTAATTGTTATTTTGCAGGTCTTCTGCCCTTTATCCAGTTTCTACTGGCAGTTGTAAGTGGTCCTATTTCTTTAATTTCTGAACAGTGGATTATACTGCAGAAAGCACAATTTTGTTCCAAAGTGAATCCTTTACACGTTAACCAATAAGGGGCTATTCAGGTTTTTGCTTATATGGCTTTATGCTAACTGAGCTCATGCAGTGTGTTTTTATCTTCAGTCACAGATGACAGTGAAGAATGGTCCTGCGATGATGAACTTATCCTACCTCCCGAGTAAGTACATACAGTACTAGCAACTTGCAGCTGAAAGAACGCAAGAAATATTGTCACATAATATGATTTATGCTTTTTTGTGGTGTTTTCCACATCTGCACCACACATACTGAAGGTGTTATTCTCTTGATATGTAGGGCAAATTGGTTCAAATTTTAAATTGTCTTAATTTTTACTGGTTATGACTTTAAATTATCTCAATCAGTATCTAATTAAGTCTATCACTTAAGTGCTTATACAACAAAGATGATCAAACATATTACATTTGACCAATTAATCAAAAAGGCACTACAAACATTTAATCAATATCAAAAATCCGTATTTATTATTCTAAAATCATACATGAATAGTGATAAGCTTCTTATGATATTCAGTGTAGTATCATATCCAGGTGTCTACATGTAAATAAGATGTACAGCACTGATGTTTTGTGTATGTATTAGAATAAACACATAGTTCAGCTGCCATATGAGCAGTGACTGTGCCTTATTAATCCTCATCAGGTTGCTAATTTTGACAGGTGACATGCATGTATATAAAGGAACAAGTAATAGGTTTATTCCGTGCTGAAAGGAGAAGAGAGAAAACACAACGTACATGTATATATGCATCGATAAGCAAATATCTACTCGGTTATCTTTGCTTGTTTCTAGAGTGCATCTTCCTACACCCTTGGATCCAGAAGCAAGTGAGTATGAGTTCTTGTGCTTTTGAGCTACAGATGATTCCCCTTTAGGAAAAGGTTATGGCTAAAATATGAGATGTTACAATGTTAGTGTTTTCTTTGATGGTAACTTTGTTGCTGCAGTTTATGCATTATAAAGAGACTTTTCTAAAAACATGCAGGGTTTCTAGTCTTGTATCAAAATTAAATACTTAAAAATTTAAAAATTCTGTAGTAATATTAAGATTGTATTATTTATTGTGACAGATAGTAGACCTGTGAGTGCTGATTGTACAGATGGTGAAGCTGCTCAAGAAGACAGCCATTACCAGTGAGTGTAATTGATTATCATTTCTAGAATTAAAACATGTTCATGACAAATCATAACAAAATCTGATTCCCCATTAAAATATCATTTTAAGATCATGAAACAATTTCTAGAATTAGTATATACAGTACCTATAAAGAAAGATCAATGCTTTTTAATTTTTATTAACAGGTTTATATTAGTTTAATAGTTTCAACATTTTAATTATCAATTATATTGATTATCAATTCTTAATTCATCCTAACTTAATATCTGTGCTTGCACTTTTCAGGATGCAAAATGAAGCACTTCAGAAACTTGCCACTTTTTTTCAAAGCCGTGTAGAGACAAAGGAGCAGCAGGAAGAAAACAGGGATGTGATTCCTGAAATGTAAGTTCCTTTTTGTCTGAATGGATGCCACACATCTTCTTAGAAAGACATTCTAAACGGGTCTGGTCTTCAAAATATTTGCTTGTTTTACTGTCCTGAAAAAGCAATGGGGTTTTTTTAGATTGTGAAGAACAATCCACTAACTAAATCAAATACTATGTTAGTAGTTCAGGTGGGTAGCTGTGTCAACATGCATATGCTGCAAAGGATCAAGTAATAGGTTTACTCCATGCTGAAAAGAGAAGAAAGAAAACACAACGTTTCGGCTGTGGAGCCTTCTTTGGAGGTAAGAATGATAGGGCAGTCAGCAAAGATTATATAGAATGGGAAAAGAAAAGCCAGGAGAGAGAAGGAGGCGGGAGCAGGGGAGAGGCAGAGTGGCCAATCAAGTGGTGCAAGGTGAGGAGAGGTGTGAAATGAAACCTGTAAATGAATAGAGAGAATTAGAAGAAAACAAGTCTGTTATTGAGAGAAGGGGGAGGTGTGAACCAAGGTGCAGGATAATTTTAGTTTCCGATATCTTTCCGCTATAGGAGTTAAGAAACCCTATTTTGAGAATGCAGAGGGTGAGATCGGTGTGATCATGGCTGTCAGAGGTGAAATGAGAAACTATGGGCGTGGAGAAATCTTTAATTTTCACAGCCCTAACATGTTCTCTGAAGCTGTCTCTGAGTCTCTTTCCTGTTTACCCAATGTAGATGGCTAGCTATTTACTGCAAGAAAAACAGTAAATAAGATTGCTGGAGGTACACGATGTCATCTCAGTGATCCGGAATTGGCCTGAGGGGCCTTGAATGAATGTGGTGTGGTGTCAGATATGTACTTGCAGGTGATACAGTGATCTCTGTTGCAGAGGAAAGTGCCTGGTGTGGATGATTGCTGAGGGCTGTCAAGGGAGCTGTGAACAAGAAGGTTACACAGATTAGGTGGTCAGCGATATGAGATGATGGGGCAGTCAGGAAAGACGGCCCCAGTGGAGGGATCATCCTGTCGGATAGGATTGTTAACGGTCCTGGGTATAGAGAGTGTGTTAGGGTGGTAGGGAAGCACCAAAGGTTGTTAGGCTGGGAGTTGATAGTCTGAGGGCTGTTTTTGGCTCGGGTGAGGGCCCTGTCAATAACACGGGTGGTATATCCTCTCTGAAAAGGAACTGTGAAAAGGGGAGAGTTTTTTGTGTGTTTGGGGTGAAATGAACCGTACAGAAGATAGCTGTGTGAATCTTGGGTTTGTAATAGACTGAAGTAGAGAATCGGGGATGGTTAATTGATAGGTTTATGTCTAGAAACGAAAGAGTAGCGGAGGATATGTTAACTGTATATTTGAGGGACGGGTGGAAGTTGGTGAAGTGATGCAGAAAGTGCTCTAGCTGGTCATTAGAGCATGTAGCGACGTCGGCTTGTAGAGGTCCAGGACAAAGCCAGTGTAGAACTGTGAAACCAATATAGATGTCTGTCAAAATTCACTTAAAATCCAAATCAACAGGACAATTCATTTTGTGTTTATAAAGTGTTTACATCATGTTATCTATATGTGAAAATGTTATCAAATTAAGTTGGCAAAATGAACCTAATATCTAGAGGTGTAAGTATTTAAACGTGTGAAATACTGAGTAACTTTTTAAAAAGTATCAGCCTAATCTGTAAAACTCATAATAAGCTTGGGAAAGCAGGAAAGCATGTTCTCTTGAAAAAGAATGTGTGCTCAGTGAGAGGTGAAATACCTAAGGAAGTGAAGTCATGAGAACGTTGCTGACATTCTGCGTTTTTTGCTTGTATTTCCTCCCAAACCTTCATAATAATCTTTTACTGTTTGATCCTAGCCATGTCATACAGTAGGTTCCAGAAATGCATGAGGCTAAATGATTTGAATGTCTTTTCTCATCATACAAGAATATACTTGTGTTGAATACACTAACCTTTTTATACTCTTTCTCCCTGTCATGTCTATCAAGACGAGAAAAACAATCAAGTAAGTGAAATAGTCTGTTCTCTTACTGCTGATTGTGTTACCAGCTTGTCATTAGTGTAATTAACTGTTAATATTTTGCTCCTTTGCATAATTTTATCAAAACAATATGTCCAGAGATCTTAAGTATAGCTGATGAACTGCCTTATGGCATTTAAACTGAATGCAGTAAAAAATTTAAATGACAAGTTTCCGACCTCAGCAGTTACTGAAATTTGCTTTTCTTTACAGCTGTTTTGCTTCCCATGGAGGAAAAACTCTCCCAGTAAGTAAACTTATTTATGTGTACTGTTGGAACAAAAAACAAAACAGACTTCTCTTTAACATTATTTTCAAAAGCACAATCATGTTAAAACTATGCATCAATCATGGTTAACTTTTACAAGGTTTAATACTCAGAGTTCTGGATTTTGTGTATTTATTCTAGTGTCTGGAATGACTTCAGGAGATGTTTTTGTCTTCTGTGATCTTCCCAGTGCATGTGTAGATGATTATTTCCCTCTCTCACACATGCTTTTCCTTCAGAGACCAAAATCCAGCTTATGAACCCATTGAAATTGTCCAAAATCAGGCAAAGCTGAAGGAGAAGAAACTGAATAGTGGAATGGAAAGGTAGAGTCTTTGATGTAACAAAATAATTTACCTCCCTACAAATGTCTGTTGTTAAATAAAACGTTCTCCAAATCAAATCTAGTAAAAAGATATCCAAGCATTAGCACAAACCCTACTCCCCAGGCTTTTGTCCATTAAAATTAAACTATTCTACGATTAGTGATTTAAATCTAAGTGAGCTGTATACTGTATATCTTGAGGTCCTCTTTAGCAGCATATTTGAATGTAATAAATACTTCATATTTGAAATACTTCAGATCAGAACTTTGTTGGCATTTATTTTTTAATTAATATAGGATAAATTAGGTTTTTAAATTGACTGTTGTCTCTCATAATTGTTTGCAATATACGTTATTTGTAAATCTACAGTCTCGAAGCCTCCTTGGTTGGGACTTAGAGATCTAAATTACAAGACTTTTACAACAGATAAAATATTGATTAAGTTTTGCCTGGATGTTTTTGTGAGGAAACGTTATGCATTTTACACCTAATTTATTGCTCTAGACTACAGTTGTGTACTGGACAGCCTTTCTCCAGTTAATCTTACTGGTCACGTGGTTCTAAAATGTGCCAGCCATTTATTGATTGATTTATTAAATATTTGCTGAAGAGTACCCAGATTCTGATTCTACCTTATCTCTAAATTACTTAGTTTAACAATTCGCCTTCTCATTTGGTCACAGTGAGATTATTCCAAGTCTTTAGAAATAGATGATTTCATGATGACCTATAAAATCTACTGGACTGTGGCTCTCCAGGTCCAGGGTTGGAAAACCTAATTCTGTGTTCTTTTGTACTATGCTGAGTACATAAAAATAAATTGTAATTTATATATATTTGTAACTTATTTCTTTTTTATGTTTGTCCCCAAAGAACCAAAAAACTAAAAGGTAAGAATCAAAATTCGAAGTGACAAATACTTAGTATGTTTTCTAGATTTTAAAATTTTAAATGCTAATTTAGTTTTTTTCTTTCAAGTCATGAATCCTTATCTTGAGCTGCCTACAGCTGCTCAGAGGTATGTTACACACTACATTATTGTTGTTCCTGCAATATAAAGGCTTTTCATACTGTATTTTAATAATGCATAGGCAATCTTTATGAAATGCAAAGACTATAATAATCACCATGAAATATTTCATATGAAATGCATTTTGTTTGTGTTCGGGGTATCTTCTCATTGAGAAAGATTGCAGTAAAATACTACACCTTCATTTGCTCATTTATACTTATGTGAGTGGAAAAGATAAAGGGCTGCAAAGATCATTCAGAGAGTCTTTAAGTTTTCTTATAAGAACATAGAATGGTTACAAAGGAAGGAGACTTTTAGCCCATATAACACATTTTGTATTTAGTTGCTAATTTCTCAGAATCTCATTCAGCCAATTCTTAAAGCAGTGGTTCTCAAACTTTTTGGACCAAGTACCACCCGTGATCAAACCAAAGCATCCAAGTACCACCTACAAGTCATCTTCTCATAGGAACCCCAGAAATTCTCAATGACCAACATGAGAATACAAACTCTGTACAAACTCCGACGCATTTTATCCGGCCGATGACATTCTCTTCGATAAATTCATTCAGAAGCTGAAATATGTGCTCTACTGTAGTTCCCGTTGGTAGCAGCTTACAGAACGGAAAGTCCTCATGGGACGTACCCTCAAACTCATATCTAACGTAAACGAGCAAATTGGCCAAATCGACTACACACTCATCTAATTGCAGTGAAAAACATCTGCTCATCTTAACGCGCTCTATTGGCGTACTTTTGATATCATCCGCCATTTTAATAATTCTATGACTGACTGTGTCTTTCAGAGGGGGCAGCAGGTCGAGCTGTTTAGCAGCTTTTTCTCCACACATAATTTGTGTCATCTTTTTTACCCACGGTAAATTAGGTTCTTCAAAAATAGTGTGGGGCTTACCTGCTTTAGCAATCTGCAAGCTTGCATTTTCCCCCGTTTCCGTTTCAGGATTCTGTCTCAGAAGTTAAAAGAAATGTTTATTTCATGCACATGGGAGCGAAACACAGAGACGCTCTGTGTATTTTTCTCAAATTAACTTAGAACAGTTCTTAAATATTTTTCTGTTATCCGTCATGCTTTCCTGTGCTCACAAGATTACCAGCATTCCTACTGTAGCACGCATTTCTATGCATTCCTGTGTTTACAACATTGGCATTGGTCCAAAATCACGCACATTCTCCTACCTCTCTATTTGCTGGAGATAAGTTTTTTAAATACAGTTGGCCGCTTTCGTTCGCAGTACGCATTCCTATAGAGTGGTATAGAATTACATTGTAGTTCTGTGTCCACTCAAGTATTAGCGTGCACTGTATCGTAGTACGTAGGCTGTGTATTCGACACGTCTTAAAATAGAAAATATGAAAACCCGTCCCGATTTTTCAGCGCATACAACAAAGTTCCAGGGTCATATGGCGTACCAGCTGGCGGCGCTCCGCATACCAGGAGTGGTATGCGTACCACAGTTTGAGAACCACTGTCTTAAAGTAATATGAAGCCATCTTCCACAACACTTTGTTTGAAGATGTTCCTGCTATCCACAGTGTAACTAGTGAGGAGAGGGGATCCAAATCCAAGAATGCTATTCGAGACAAGGGAAAAAAAAACGAAAAGAAAATGACAAAGGAAGAGAAGGAGTTCAGGAAAAAGTTTCAGGTGAGTTATATGGTCACTGTTTCTCTATTTACTTCTCTTTGGCACTCCATCTTTTGCTTTCTCCAACTTTGGACATGAGATGTGTTGAGTATGCTGCACAACGCAAGGTATTTGCCTTTTACCGTAGAAATTGTTTCCATACCTAAACAGTTTTTACATAGTCTCAAAAGTAAGTGAGAACAAACTGCCAAGAGTTGGTTTAGAAGTCACAATGGATACGTAAAACAAGTAAACAAAATTGTTCTTATCTCTGTAAATCTTGTTTTATTGCAATATTTTTGTCACTTTATATTAGTCGCAACATTTTATATTTTTTATGTTCCAATAGTTTTGAAGTACATTTGGAATTCAATAAGTTTTACTTATTACTTACTCTAATACAGATTTGGATATTCTAGTATTTAGCTGCATTAGCATGCGCAGGCTGCAAAGGAACAGGTAAAGATTTATTCCGTGCTGAAAAGAAAAAAATGTTTCGGCTGTGGACCTTCTTCAGATTCTCTTTTTTTCATGGAATAAACCTTTACCTGTTCCTTTATATATTCTATAACATGAATGTTCTAGTTTCTGGTTCCCTAGAAAGACAGACTATATCACTTAATGTACAGTTGTGGATGTGACGAAGGCTGCTTATTTTCATATTGTTTCAGTACACCAAGCCCATTGAGGTACAAGGGCAAGCAGTGGTGAATTACATCATTGTACAGGAGTTTCCTGATAGCTGTGACCTGCCCATTCTCCCTGGAGAGAATCTGGATATTATTGATGTGAGCAGTGCTGATAGACTCATTTGCAGAAACATGGCTGGAAAATGTAAGGATAATTTTGTTTTCCATTTCTGAGGAAAGTAATATTCTCTGTGGTTGTGAAAGGCACTGTCATAAGTGTTTAAATCCTACATTTAATGGCTAAAAACTATGACCATAGAAGTAGTTCAGATCAATTAAGGCAATAGTTGATTAAAAATTATTTAAGAGCAGTTAGGACAAAGCTCTCTGCTCTTATAAGACCTAAAATGAATTGCAATATTGTGTAATATTTTTTTAAATGTTTTTCAGGAGAAGAGAGTGTGTTTTTTCTTTTGTGGGTCACAATGTTACTCCCTTTGTAAAGCATTATTTACAGTAGACACGATTTTTTTTTAAATCTGAAAACCTTTGATGGGTGTAGACATTGTGTATATACAGAAATGGAATAATTGTCTCAATGGTTTGTTTGCAGATGGCAGTGTCTTGCTAGAAAACCTAACTTTGGTAAGTATTAAGGCAAAATTGTCACATAGGAAAATGTTAAATATTTTGACTGAAGATATGTTAGATATGAACATTATAACTTTCTATTTTTAATTAAAACAGCATATTAAATATATTTTCCTTTAATGTCTGTGATGTGCATTTGTTACACATTGTGTACATTTTGATTCCTTTCTTTTTTTACAGTTAACGTAATGCTGGACAGGACCCAATCAGCAATATTGTTTATCTCGATTGAGAACCACCTTGTGTCGTGTACAAAATGTATATTTGCTGGTGAAGGATTTTCTTTGAGTTGATTTAAAGTGAAAATGGGACCTTATGAAGTATCCTCTGGAAAGCACTGATAAGAGAGACTGAGTTGGTTTTGCAAGTTTTGTTTTACTTTCTCGTCTTCAAAACTTACCAGTCAGTTCTGTTGATAACTGTTTACATGAGAATGTAAACACAAAACCAACTGAGTCACTGTAATCAAAACTTAATATGAAGGTAAAATGAATCACTTAGATCAATAAGAATGAAATGTTTTTCTGAGAAGATAGGAATTATTGCTGTTGGAGTTTCATAATACAGAGCTTAAAAACTTTCAAGCTCTAACAGTTCTTAGGCTAAACCGATTTGAATAGCATTGTGTAATCATGAATTTTTCACCAACTCATGATACAAGAATTAAAGTTGTCAGTATAGTGTGCACATAGTGTGATGCAGTCTACAAAATTGAGAGTATAGAATCCTGGTAACAATCTGTTACCAGAATTAATTCACAGGGAGCACTGTAATGATCTTTGTGCACATACTGTATGAGCAAGAATATCACCCACATTTATTTAAACCAGTGCACAATGGACACACCTATAGACACCTGGTCCAGTAAGTCCAGAAATTGATGAAGGTGAGGCTGTGCAACCTGCAATGCTAGTTGATCAGGTTTTTGATGACCAGTGTTAAACGATATGAGACAAAATCCACAGCCATTGCCGAACTCTTCACAAGGTTGTCACACTAATGAGACGATGTTTGCATTAATCTGGAACAAGAAAAACATAGAAATCTAAAATCTTGGTTGCTTCTACTACACTCTTTAACTGCACAAATCTCAGTGTGAGATGTTTTAGGTTTATGTTAAGACCTATGTGTATTTTTAGTTTATTACATATACAATTTTCAGTTGACTATTTACAGGATGTACAGATAAGCTAAAGTAAATTGAGTACCGCATTATAACTAGAAAAGTTTAGCAGACTATGTACAGCATTTCCAACATATGGTCGACTTCTGTAATTTTTAATTAAATTCATCCCTGTGCTAGGGGATATAATAATCCTATTTCAATTTAATTGAAACAATCAGTGCTACAATCAATAAATGTCATAATTTAAAAATCTTCATTCTACGTTATTGAATCTGTGGAATTTACTGGATTAAATAGGTATTTAGAAAGTGAGACCGCAATTTACACTAGCACTGTAGGTGATAGGACATGATTAACCATGACAACTGCCTCATAGAACAGTGCAGTACAGTAAAGTATTATTCTTCCTAAAACTTTAGCAAGATTAACATTTCCTTTAATAAATATATAAGATAATGAATACTGACTATGATAAGGTATATTGCCAAGCTGCATTATGCTAACTCCCAGTCCAGACTGGAAATTAATCATAGTTTATAATTTGTCAGTCACTTGAAGTTTGTACTTATATCTGTATATGTAATTGTTTAGTTATGTGTCTGGTTTAGAATTTTTTATGTATTAACCGATACTCATCCTCATGTATGGAAACAAGTTAAATCATCTGACAAAGCAAAAACTACAAGGGCAGATGAATTACTGTTGTGTTATGCCTATGCATAGTCTTGAATAAAAACAGATGCTTCAATTTTTACTTTTGCTTCTTAATGAAACACACACAGTGTTTTTGCATAAATATTTACTGAAGTGCAAATCATCAAAACGCCATGCAAGACCAGAACAAGCAGAAAAACAAAATGTAGAAAAAACTATGGCTGCTGGAAGGCCAAAGCCTTTTAATTTTCACTTTTCACACACATGTGGCTTGGAACCAGGGCACAATCAGCACATGACTTACAGACCTAAGGATACACAAGCTGTATTTTGTGACATTGAAGAGGTACACATAAACGGTAAACAATTTATCAGTAGATAAATTTAATGCTTAACATAAATTGTACTTTGGTTCTAATATTCTTGACATTCAGTAGAGCATTACAGTGGAATACAGATCAGAGTGACAGATAAGACATTGCATATGTATGACTGTTTTTCACACGTAGTTGACATGTTACTGTTGTTGTTATTATCTGACCAAAAAACATTTTTATAACCATTTTAAAGAGTCATTTTCTGTATTCAGCTAATGAGAAATGTACAACATACTGTACCAAAGTAACTAGTATATTTCATTGTATAGTGTGATTAAAATAAGATCTAAACATGCATAACTTTTGTGGTTACACAGTATATTTGTGTATTTATGGGTGAAAATAGCAATTTATTGTCTACAATGATTTTTAATTGTAAATGGTAGTTTGGATCTTTATTTCATACATAAAAATATATAATATTAAAAAAAACTACAGAGCAGATGAATACTGAAAAAAAGGACCATAACATAACCTTAGGTGCTTCTTCTCCACATTACAACATGCTTGTTTTTATATTTAATTTTGCAAGAAGTGAATTATAGAATAGAAATCAATTGTAGAACTCACTTGGATTCATTAAAATACACACTTCTTCCATTATTATGTACTTCTAAAACCTTTGAAAAACCTTTGCATATGGGCATGGTAGAAGGGAGTGTACTGTATATGTTGCAGTGTCAATATAAGAGCCACTAAGATCTTTGATATCTTGAGGTTTAAGTGTAATTGTAGGATCTACACTGGAGAGACCCAGTGGTATATTCTGTAATGATTCTATTCCATCTCATGCTCGACTTGCATTTGTTTTTATCAAGGTATGAAAAGCACATGATTTCCGCATAATTAAATCCTATGCTGCAGCATGGTTATTTTTATGTATGTTTACTTCAAAGTCTCCCTTAACTTAATCATAGGCACTAGCAGATTATTACAATTACACATTATATCATCTATATATCTGCTGAAATTACACTTGAACACTTATATGATATTGATGCCTGTGTTTTTGTATTAAAACTGTCCGTTACAACATTCACAAAACACTGCAATATCTTAGTAACTATAAATCGGAGCTTCACTACACTTTTCAGTCTGGTGAAATTAATGAATGTTTTTTACATTCATTTAAAGTAATGCATCAATGCCCAGGAGCACGCAATCACATTCTTTAATTGGAAAATTCTGTCTCGCATTCAATACAGTACCTGAACAGGTAAACGGGTTCTGATGTACTTACAGTATTCAGCAAGCTGTGAAACTGACCAGAGTTCCTTCAGTGCATTGAGGCACTTCTAGGACACAGCATATAAACCTACTAAAATGTGACAAGTGAATGTACAAGATAAGAGACTGATATTGACCCACCTATTTTTAGTACACTCAATTCTGAAAGCCATGGCTCTTAGAATGAAAGTTGGACTAGACAAACAGCAGTAGTGTGAAAACATAACATGGAGAAATGAAGTTTGGTACATAAACGTGCAATAAGTCACAGCATTGCTTGGCAGTGCTCACAGGGAGAAATGGACAATGATATTCCCCACCTGTGAGCACTGTCATCCACAGACGAAAGAATCCGTTCACAGTCACAATGAGCCTAGGGTGCTGCCATTGTCTAAGTGAGCATGTCCCCATTGGCCTATATATATATACCCATATAGGTCAAGGGTGCACAGTTTCCACATTTAAACCAATCCACATAACTTGAGAAGAACCACATATTTTGGAAACTAAAAATAAATATTGGTAGGCACTTAAAAGGGGTGTCTCCCCATTTGATAGCTAGTAATGCCAGAGGTGTCATATTCACTTCCGGGAGGACTGCAGGGCCTTCTGTCTTTCATTACATGCCAGTACTCCCTTTTGTTATTGCCCTAATTAAATATTTGGTATAGAATGCGTAAAACTTTTATTCTAACACCAAAAGACCATGGAAAAACTATTTTATGACTAGTTGACTTGATAATTAGACCCATGAATATAATTATAAGCTTGTGCTGGTACAAAAACCAGGAGCTAAAACTGACATCCCTGCCCTGTTCCCTACTTGGAACAACCTGGTAAGATGACCTTTTTCAAATGTGTACTTCCAACAAGGACATGCTTCACTTCCAACTCGCCCGTATATATTTTTAATAATAATCTACTGATCCTCCATTAGAATATCATAATATTTATGTTGGAGAACTTCATTATGTGAGGAAACAGTTTCAGGCTTTTTGGAGATACCCTGAAATGACTTTGAGGCTCCCCCAATGCTTCCATGCACCCTGGCTAGGGAAGCCGTGGAGTTTGTATGTTCTCCCATGTTTGCATGGGTTTTGTCTGGATGCTTGTTTCCTCCCACAGCCCAGAAATGTACTGGTAGGTTAATTGGTTAATTGCAAAATTGGGCCTTATAGTGTATGTCTGCCCTGCGATGCATTGGTGTCCTGTCCAGGGTTACCCTGCCAATTGCCCGTTGCTTGTTGAGATAACCTCTGGCTTCCCCATGATCCTGAACTGGAAGAAAATAGATGGGTAAATGGAAACTGACTGCTGAAAGCCCCATATCTGAAATAGTAATTTATATGTGATCGACGTTGTGTTTTATGAAATTGACACATGGATATCATAACACATCTTCAGGAAACAATGTTGCATTTTCTAACCCTGCATGTAGAAATAAATTATTTAAAAGAGTGGCTGTAACTGACAGTCTAGTTTCTCAGAGTGAGAAATGTAGCCACAAAATAAATGCAGGAATAGCATATCAGATTCGTTCTTTTTTTTAAATTCCTACACTGAACCTGTCCGATTACATTTGTAGAAACCCTACATATTACTGGCCCAAAAATACAGCTTGCTGAACAGGTCACCATTGTACTTAATGACCCCTTTTATTAATTGATTCATAGTTTCAGAAATGGGGGTAAATAAAATCAAAATAAAGTAAACTATATTGTTACAAAACATATGGCAATGAATGTAAATATGAAAGATTATAACAAAAATGAAAACAGTATGCAGAACACATATCGTAAGGCAATTTGAGAATGATTTATCTCTTCTGGGCTGAAGTGTTTATTTGAAACAGTGTGTCCATGATTTAATCCTTTCATTCCTAACTGGGTAAACTACTATTTATGCAGCCTATGACAGTTTTTGTCTTCATTGTAAAATTTAAGATCCAGCAATTAGACTAGCTGGGCTCACTTCCTCACCCATTTCACTTTTGCAGCAATGAATTACAACAGATGCTATAATTACATTAGCCCTGATCCCTGATAAAGTTAAAGGGTTGGATAATTGTTGACTTACATTATAGTATTTTTACTGCACACTTAATGCATTTAATTAGGATAAATGGCATTAATTTAAATAAGAGAACAAAGTATTTGAGTTAATGTTGTAACTTCAAATGTTTTTCATTTGAGAACTGGCAAAGATCACTAACCGTATTCTAGATGTGGTATTTATCAGACTTTAAAAATATAGTCTGCATGAAAACATTTCATGTAGGCTACAAAAATACTAATATTAGCAAAATATAGGTACAGTAAATAAAATATTTTTACAGGAATTTGAGCACCAACAACAGAAATCATTGGCTTCAAGTGCATAATTGTGCATCATTGACAAATATAGTAATATCTAAATTCTGTCTGTATTTAATACCAAAGAATACAAAATTCAAAACTTTAATATACTGGTTTCCTTCATTTACACCACAATGTGTTCCAGTTCACATTCCAGTTGATCTCTGAGCGATTTCATTAGAACCACTACTTGATCAATTACTGCATATCTCTGGTTTCTATTCAGTGATAATTTACAGCTTATAAAATCTGGTAGACTACAGCTCTACACGACAAGGGTTGCAGACCCCTGGGTTAGAAAACAGCCCCGCAGGCAGGGCCAGGATTTTGGCTGGATCTTTAATCCTCTCTTATTCCCTGCTATGTATCTTACTCAACCACACATGAACTGCATACTCACAAATAACAAATCTGCAGTTATTCCAATAAAATAATAAAATCACTAAAAATGTTCATATAAATTAATCCCACAAGTAGCTTTTTATATAATAGAATGACATTTTTTAATACCGTTTCTTTAGATGATTTACTTCAAATGTTTTTGGTGCTCCAGAATTAATAGTGTGACTTTACAGTACATTTGTCACCCACCTTCTTACGTATAATTAGATAAATTACATAGGACGTCTAACAAATCATTTTTATTCTGAGGTGTTTCATTCTTTCAAGAGTGGAATAGAAAATTATAATCCATGACCAAAACCATGTATTTTTGTTATGAAGTGAAAACAGTACTTTTTAAGCAAACACTGAAGAACAATGCTTTATTTCCCCCAGTCATAACGTTGTTAGAAGATAAAGTAATATTTTTTCTTTAATTATTTTGACAAGTAATACATTTTTCATCCAATTAATGATTCAGAAAACATTAATTGATGTAAGCCTGCATGTTATCAAAAGATTTTAAAAAATCTGACTTTATTGCTAATTTCGAGCCTCTGCCAGTGTGATTGTTATACTGTAGCATGTACCTGCTGTATACAGGATATATTAAAATATAAATTATAAATTTAAAAATTAATATATAAATATCTGAGTCATTAATAACTGCGGAGTGGGTTTTGCTATAGAGAGATGGACATAAAGACTTTATGTTTGACCCACCTCTGCATTTTTAATAAGTTGTTCTTCCTTTCAAAAACATAGGACAGTAAAAGAAGAGAGTTTACATTCAGGTCTAGCAAACAAACAGGGATTTCTGATGAAAATGATTTTTTTCATTTTATATTATTGAATAAAATAATTCTTAAAAATAAATTTCTGATCTCTTTCTCCTAAGTACAGAAAAAATATTTGAATATACTTATTTTTGGTTTACCTTCTTAATGCCTGAAATAATAAATTACTGTACAGTAAGCAGGTGATAATATATAAATATAATATTTTACGGCTATCAATAGATACAGTGTAGATTTTCAAAACTTAACTAAATATCCGATAAGTGAACACTTTGACTTTGCCGTTATAAAAAACAATAAAAAAAGGAAAATTAAGCCATGAACCTTGCAAACTCTGAGGGATTGTGTCTTGTACTCACAGCAATTGATGGTTAAACTCATGTTGCTATAGTGACCAACACTGTAGTGGTGTGGACTCAGTGGGCACAGTGAGGGCTCTGGCTTGGGAAGGCTTGTGCAGCTGCCTGCCTGCCTACTCAGCGTGCCAGTGTAGTGATGAGACTTGCACACATCTCGAAGAAGTCCATGGTGTGGCTGCCCTGCCGGGGAGTGACGAGGTGTGTGCTGCCAGTCAGAGAGCCTGAGAGCAAACCACTGAGGACGGGAGTCTCCATGACAATGGCCACCGAATCAATACTCAGCCGGGGTCGGTGCAGGCCCGCAGCAGAGGTGGAGCGCTGGGGTGTGGAGGAGCCTGATTTTTGTTCCACAACATCATCTGGAAAGAAGCAAGGAGGAAGCAGTTGCAACTAAATTAAATTTAGTGGACCAGGCGTTTTGTTTCGGCGACGACAAAAAGACAGCATAAAATAATCAGAAAGGAATAGTAGTGAATAATTTAATGCATCTACTTTTAAGAAATTCTAAATGTGTAAGTATGATATTTAACACAAAGCCAATATCTTCTACATACAATATGAAACACTTTTTAAAATGTTTTGCCCATCCTAAAAGTACAGTATAGATATGCAGTTTCTATATAGTAGAATCATTTCTATAATTGCACAAAGTAAAGCAGACTCTGAAAATTATTTTGATACAACTAAGGTTGCTGCTGGAAGAGGTGCTAGTGGGGCCAGCAGGGGGTGCTCACCCTGCGGTCCATGTGGGTCCTAATGCCCCAGTATAGTGACGGGGACACTATACTGTAAAGAGGCGCCGTCCTCCGGATGAGACTTAAAACCGAGGTCCTGACTCTCTGTGGTCATTAAAAATCCCAGGGCGTTTCCCGAAAAGAGTAGGGGTGTAACCTTGGCGTCCTGGCCAAATTTCCCCATTGGCCTTTACCAATCATGGCCTCCTAATAATCCCCAACTATGAATTGGCTACATTACTCTGCTCTCCTCCCCACTGATAGCTGATGTGTGGTGAGCGTTCTGGCGCACTATGGCTGCCGTCGCATCATCCAGGTGGATGCTACACATTGGAGGTGGTGGAGGGGAGTCCCCATTACCTGTAAAGCGCTTTGAGTGGAGTGTCCAGAAAAGCGCTATATAAGTGTAAGCAATTATTATTATTGTTATTATTGTTATTATTATTATTACTCCTAAATGATTTTGCATGGCGAATTCTGCTTTTCCAAGTGTCAGCTCACAGTTACCATTCTTGCACATGCACAGGGGAAGAAGTGTCAGCTGACCTGCTCAGCTTCGAGCCACTTGTGTTTTAATGTCACAGGCACCACAGTTCAGGAGGTTCGGTGCCAATTAGAGAGAGGATCATCCCTCGCTGACAGCACTGCATTCCTGCACTCAAGCTACAGGAGGTGCTGTTCCACCAAGAGCCGAGAACCCCGACTGACTAATCCCACACTTACCTCAGAGTTATTCGGGCTGTGAAATCCCTTGTGGACAAGTGAAAAAGTCTACAGCTTAAGTGCCTTTCTGGTTGAGCTGCACAGAGGGATATAGCTAAGATAATATTCAGAAGTATGTGAAGCACTGCAAATGCCATACTACTTTGTGTATAAAAATGTCTCCAGTGTGATTTATTAGCATGACATAGCTGAAGATGAGCAGTACCTTTGTTTTCCTTACCGTCAATGCTCTTAAAGTCCAACAGGTAACTGCGATTGTCCACCTGATAAAGCTGAAGGCTCATTTTTACATAATTTCCTGTTACAGGATTTTTTCTTCTAACTCTCAGGTGATAAGGATTCACAACCTGCAATTCACATTAAAGATTGACTCAATACATGCCAAAAGAATAAGATTGCAAACACAGTACCAATACATTAAATGAGTAAAATGGAAGTGCATAAGTATGTAGTGTGTAGGTACAGTGCCGTATTTGCCCCCTTACTGATTTCCTCTATTATTGCACATTTTTGACACTGAATATTTTCAGGTCTTCAACCAAATCTTATATTAGATAAAGGGAACCTGAGTGAACAAATACATGTTTTTACTTATTTCATTTATTTAATTAACAAAGTTATCCAACACAAACTGGCACTGTGTGAAAACGTACTTGCCCCCTTAGTTAAATCAACCCAATTAAAAGGATAATTTAGAGTCAGCTGGTTGAATACAGCCAGGCTTGATTACAGCCAGCCCTGCTCAATATAAACCTCACTTAATTTGACCCTTACTAACAGAGTCAAGTTGCCAGAACAAAGATTCAACAAGCACCTTATGCCATGACCAAAGGAAATTCCTGAAGAAATCAGAAAAAAGTTGTTGATATCTATCTGTGTGGAAAGGGTTACAAAGTCTCTGGGACTCACAGTGAGAGCCATAAACTCCAAATGGAGAACATTTGGAACAGTTGTGAATCTTCCTAGGAGTGGCTGGCCTGCCAAAATTTCTCCAAAGGCGCAGTGTAAAATCATTCAGGAAATCACAAAGGATCCTAAAAAAACATTCAAAGAACTGCTGGCTTCTCTTGCCTCAGCTAAGGTCAGTGTTCATGACTCCACAATTAGAAAGAGACTGGGCAAAAATGGGCTTCATGGGAAAGTAGCAAGGCAGAAACCACTGCTAACCAAGAAGAACATAAATGCTTGTCTCTCATTTGCCAAGAAGCGCCTGGATGATCCCCAAGCCTTTTGGGAGAGTGTTCTATGGACAGATAAGTCAAAAGTGGAACTTTTTGGATGACATGGGTCCCATTATGTCTGGCGTAAAGCAAACACAATATTCCACAGTAAGAACGTCATACCAACAGTCAAACATGGTGTTGGTAGTGTGATGGAGTGGGGATGCCTTGCTGACCTGGATTACTTGCCATAATTGAAGGAACCGGGAATTCTGCTCTGTATTAGAAAATTCTTAAGGAGAATGTCCAGTCATCCGTCTGTAAGCTGAAGCTGAAATGTAGTTGGGTCATGCAGCAAGACAATGATCCAAAAAGAATGGCTGAAAAGAAGCAAAATTAAAGTTTTGGAGTGGCCTAAAAGTCCAGCCCTAAACCCAATAGAGATGCTATGGCAGGACCTGAAATGAGCAGTTCATGCTCGAAGACCTACCAATGTTTCTGAAATAAAGCAGTTCTGTTAGGAAGAGTGGGCTAAAATTCCTCCACAATGATGTGAAAGAATTATAGGTTGCAGTTATTGCAGTTAAAGGTGGCGCAACCAGTTATTAAGTGCGAGAGTAAATTACTTTTTCACACAGGGGATATGGGTGTTGGATAACTTTGTTTATTAAATAAATGAAATAATAATAATACAAAAGGTGTTATTTGTTCACTCAGGTTCCCTTTCTCTAATACTAGATTCTGTCTAAAGATCTGAAAACATCCAGTGTGACAAATATGCAATAATAGAAGAAATCAAGAAGGGGGCAAATACTTTTTAATGGCACTGTATATATTTATAAAGTGTGTAAAGAATATAGAAGTTCAAAGTATCTAAGTCCCTGTAAGACTGGATGCATTTTAATTCAAAGTAGACTGCAATCTTCAATGATAAAATTAGACACTGTGATTTAATAGTTGTATTATAATAGCTGGATTCCTTATCATTAAAAACTGTCTGGCTTTTTAGACAAGGGTAGTCTGAGTCTAGCTAAACTTTGAAATCCTAACAAAAACCTTAGCTTTTACAAGACAAAACAGTTGGGCAGAGTTTAAATAATTGTTAAATGTTAATGGCTAAACACAAACTATTTTGGCATAATGTCCATATACTATAATATGTGTTCTGCTGTTTTGTTCCCATTCATAATTAAAAACAAATATGTGTTTTGATATCAATTAAAATTAAGTGAAATGCACCAGATAATACCTGACCAGAAAAAAAGGCCACTAACTACCTGAAGTGAAACGAGGTAAGTAACACCTGGTCCTTACTGAGTTATTTTAATATGTTGATTCAGACAGGAATATCACATAACACAGTTTTGAAATGCTGTATTCAGCACAATCCTAATATTTATATGTAGTCTGTATATACTGTAATAGTTTGGTATTTACAGTGGCCGTAAGAGAGTGTATTTACTGTAATCTTTCTCAGAATAACAAGAAGATGGAAATGTTACAAAAAAGAGAGAAATATGCCTATTTTATTTATTTAGCTTCTTTAAAGAGCTTCTTTTGAAAGGCTAGTTAGGATGGGGAATACTTTAGATAGACACTACATTGTAAATGAGCTAATGTTCTAAGTTGAATAAACCTGAGAACAGCATGCCGTGTTTATTTGGCTATGACTTTACACATGAACCATGATTATGGTTCAGATGGTGTGGGTAACACTAAATCTGTAACGCCTAAAGAACTGACCACCCTTGGTAATTAGTTTGATGCAGTCAAAAGCCCTGGTGGAATTAAAACTACACAACCCAGAAAAGCAGCAATTCCCACTTTACCAGTCTGCATCCAAAAACCCACCTTCCATTCATAGTCTAGCTGTTTCATGGCCCGGTACACTTCAGCCATGATGTCGTAAGGCTTGCTCTGGCTGCGAATACCCAGGTGCCACTTGGCCTTCTTGACAGCAAGGGGCTTGGGCTTGGTGGTGTTGAGGGCATCCAGCGGACAGCGTGCCTTGGGGCTGTCAGCCATGAGTGGGGGCATGCGCTCAGGGTGGGGCTTGACCCCAGGGGGCAGGGGCATGTTGTCGTCCATGAAGGAGCCCGTGGGAGGGCTTGAGGCCAGGTAGAACTCGCTGGCCTGGTTCATGATGCGGCGGTTGTCGATGATGAGGTGATAGGCCACGGCCAGCTGGTCCTGGGGGTCCCCACTGTACAGGCTGCTCATCACCTCTGACTCAGTGCACTCAAACTTCTCACACACCTCCCGCACTGCCTCCTCATCAATCACATTGGCATCGTAAGAGGGATCCTCGGGAAAGAGGTACCCAGGAAGGTCCTGCTTGAACCACTCATGTTCCCTGCCACAATGTAAGAAAGGCTACTGTGGTGGTTAATCAAAACGGTTAGAAACATATCACTAACTGGTTTGGGGATGCACAGAGGCCTAAGCATCTTGGAAGGCTGTGAAGAGATAGAATTAAAGTAATTATATATTTGACTCTTAGATATCAGTAAACCCTTTCCAAATGGCTTACTGATTATTCTGCTGTTTTCCTTGTATAGCACAATAAAGTGATGATGCTAGGTAGGTCTGTTAAGGTGCAGGGGGTGCTGTATGTACAGATGCAGCCATTCAAAACATGTGGGGTATTTTGCGGTACACCGGGGTGGGCGTGTCGCATGGAAACGCATTTCATGCGGTATATCGCGTCATTTGACGTCATGCCGGAAAGTATCCGGAATCACCTTGTAAAACCGCCAGGAGGAGCCAATAAAGCTTAACCTCTCATTTACAGCATTTGAGCTTTTAAATTTAAACTGTGTATTACAGCATGTTAATCATCAGTCATTAAAAAGTTGGTATATTTTATGAAAGCAAGATTGCTCAGTTGGACAAAAGTACACAACCTACCTTTATCAGAAATATTTTAATTATGCAGAAATATTTTATGCATCAAAGCCTTTACCGGAGATATTACTAATAGTATTAATAATGAATGACTTTGGACAAGCTGTAAACTCAAAGTATTACGCTGGTCCACATTCTTTCTAACCGTCATTTTAAACGAAAATACTTTTAGTTTTTTTGACAAACACCACAGCATTTCGTTGATCTAACTAACGAGGACAGGACATTAGCTAGCCAATACGATAAAGGAATGGCATTTTTTGCTAATTTCTTTAGCACATTTGTACAAGCACTTGGAATCTGTCCAAGCCCTACTTTGTCAGGCATTTTCTTTTACTGTAACGGACATAAGAACTCCCTTGCTTTTAACAGAGCATTTCATAATTTCTAACTACGAAAATTATTTAAACTGCGACACTTATCATTCAAGCAGAGCTCAAAATATCACAAGGATCCTCAAGAGCACATCAAAGACTGTATTAAAAGAATCGCGTATCTAAAGAAATTAATAAGATATAATTATATTTGTGTACTGCGACAGGGCTGTGTAGGGCTGTTTCACCTCTCTCTTCATGTGACTCTCTTCAAAAGCCATTTAGCAAAGAGGTAATGAGAAGAGTGACAAACTAGTATACTTTAGATCTTTTTTTCTGAACCAAGGAAAATCTGATCATGTTTCTCTACAGATGCAGCCATTCAAAATGGGTGGGGTATTTCGCGGCATACCCCGGTGGGCGTGTCGTCAGTCATTAAAATGTTGGTATATTTTATGAAAGCAAGATTGCTCAGTTGGACAAAAGTACACAACCTACCTTTATCAGAAATATTTATGCATCAAAGCCTTTACCGAAGATATTACTAATAGTATTAATAATGAATGACTTTGGACAAGCTGTATACTCAAAGTATAATTTCTTTAGCACATTTGTACAAGCACTTGGAATCTGTCCAAGCCCTACTTTGTCACGCATTTTGTTTTACTTCAACGGGCATAAAAACCTCCCTTGCTTTTAACAGGGCGTTTCATAATTTCTAACTACGAAAATGATTTAAAATGCGACACTTATCATTCAACTAGAGCTCAAAATATCACAAGGATCCTCAAGAGCACAGCAAAGACTGTATTAAAAGATACTTGTTTGAGATACATGAGAATCCAGGCTTTTTTATCAACGCTTTCTTTTCCGTATACCAGATCTTATGGAACCACTTCAGAAGGGTGTCAGCCAGACTCCAGGAATCGGTACTTTAAAGGAAAAATACACACCGGTATTCCATTTCTCCCTAAACATTTTAAGCATCGAAGTATTAAACTAACATGTGAAATAGCGTGTGAAAAAGTGGTAGTTTTAAGCTTTTCTGCTAATATAATATGGAATCGCGTATCTAAAGAATTTAATAACAATATGATTACAATAATAAAAAACATTATTTTACATATCACCTTTAAAAGTGGCATCTCAAAGCAATACAGTAGATGTAAAAACAGTTATTGCTTTGAGATGCCACTTTTAAAGGTGATATATAAAATCAAGGCTTTAACTTGCCTTAACTCCGCAAGTCTGAGTTCTTGTGTCCGTCCTATCCGAACCCAAAAGTATTACAATATGTGTCTTTATAGCAGGTGGTGTACAGCTTTTTAGTATAGATTTCACTTTTCTAAAATGTATTTAAAAAATAAAAACGATTACAATCTAATCTTTCCACGTTTGATCCCAAGATCCCAAGAAAAATAAATCTAAACTGGGAGAAAGCTATGCTGAAAGTTTATTAAGATACTTAGAAGACAAAGATATCAATTTATGTTGCATTTGTCTGATTGTGAATCAAAACGCGATTTAAATCAATATAAATGTTTATATTGTAACGCATAGGTGACTATTCATTGTTATTAAAATGACTTAAATTTGATCATGTTGTGATATTTAGAAATATACATTTGTTTGGTGCGAGTGAAGTTTTATTTAATCTCTGACCCAGGGAAAAGTTTTATTTTTTCAAAGAAATGTTTATTTAAAAAAAAGTCATGGCTCCAGCTGGATTCGAACACCCAACATGTAATGTGTGAGTCGGGACCCTAACCCACAGCGCCACTGGCAAGGTCACACGAAGAGTGTTGAAAAAGTCCTACAGAAACATTATCAGCAGACAATGTACAGCGTGTACTATTCTTGTGTTGCGGTACATGAATATAATTATATCGTTATTCATTTCTTTAGATACGCGATTACATATTATATTTTCTTTTAATCAAATTCTAAAAGTATGCTTGTTGACTCCAGTATCACGTTAGTTAAAGACTTCGATGCTTAAAATGTTTAGGGAGAAATGGAATACTGGTGTGTATTTTTTCTTTAAAGTACCAAGACCAGCCATATACTGTATGTTTATGTTCCAGAATTAATATCGTTTATGGCCTTCACACGCGTTACAGTATGCTCCTATTCTTTTTATGCTCAGCTACTAAGATTTCCCTTCAGTGGTAAAATTCCATATAAATATTCAATACTATAACGGGCACAGTAAAGACATTTAAATCTTTCTACGACCGACAAACGCACCACGAGTGCCCCTGTCGGTCAACTAATCACGTATCCCAGTATTTTGCGTCACGATCCGCGAGGCCGTAGCCAATTACCCGCGGTACGTGTCTGTGCCGCGTACTTTGAATGGCTGCATCTGTATATACATAGCTATGCCGGGTTTATAAGCTCTTTGTGTTATAGTTAGTTTTTTGTTGCTTTACAGAGTATACTTTATATATGCTATATAATTTCTTAATCAGTAAACAAATAATAAAAGGTTGTAATAAAAGTCAATAAGTCATAATAGTGCATTTTGCAAGATTTTAGTTCTACAAGTCAAATAATGAATGTCTTCTATTTTATTTATAAAAGTTAGAATCGATTAAATCAATCAACCGATACTATTATAACGTAGAGAATGGGCCATCATATAACCCAAAATATAGCTAAAAGTGAACTGTCTTGCATGGTTTTTATTAGCAACTCCACAGGAAAAGACGATCTAGAAACCAAAACCATGTCTAGCGAGTGCATATCAACAAAAAGAGCTTAACGTTTACTCCATGATAAAACAATTAAGGATTCAAAGGCAATCAATCACGTGATCATATGAATGACATGGGTACCTGATGTCCTTGATGGTGGCTCTTTTCAGAGGGTCCACTTGTAGCATGAGCATGAGGAGGCTAGCAACCGAGCGATTCAGGTACTCTGGGATGTAAAACACGCCCCCTCTGATCTTTTTAAAGAGTGTAGGCACGTGCTCATCATCGAAGGGCAGTGTTCCACACAACAAGGCATAGAGTATCACTCCGCAGCTCCAGATGTCCACCTCAGGACCTGCATAGAGCCTGTGGGAAAAAAAAGGAATACAAGACTATTAAGCATGAGCATGTCAAATCCTTATTAAAAGGTTAGAGAATGCCACATGGTATTCATGGCAAACAAACAAAACACTAATTCTGTTCACTGTCCTTTACAAATTCTTGATACACATGTAAAACATGTTTATGTTAAGTTATTGTCTTTTATACATTTTGATCATATAAACAACGTGTCATTATTAACTCAAGAACATTAATTAATAAAATAAAATTATCCACGTATTTAAGGGAAAACAAGAGCTATGCATGTGGATAAAATCATACTTTTGAAACAGATATAAGACTATAATACAAAATAATCATTGGTTATGAAGTGTAAGTTCATTTTACTACAAAGACCAAACAAAATATGTTTCAATTATTTAATTCATGTTACCTTAAACAGAAAAAGAAGTTCTGTTTGAGTAAAAAATATCTCAACTTTTGTCAAGCCAGACAATTCTAAAGTGCATACACATTCCTTCCCTAAGTGCCAGTTAAAATACACACAAACATATGACCTCTCACCTCCCAGAGATGACCTCAGGTGCAGCGTAATTTGGGGAGCCACAGCTGGTCCTCAGGAACTCTCCATCTGACATCATGTTTGAGAGACCTGACATAAACAGGTTATATTAACTTTCACGCACACACAAAGTGGATGTCCAACTCCAGGTGTGTCTTAGGAGTCCATTGTGTTCTAGTGATTGTGAAATAGATGAAGTCATTATTTTGTATTTTTGACTCTCCAGCAGCAGCTGTTAGCATATTGTTCATTATTATCTACAGTATGCAATTCTCTCAGAATAAATGAGTAATCAGTAATTAGTAGTACAGTAAAATCATATCCAAACATGATTTTGAAAAATCTATTTTATAAATGTTCTGTTTTTAATAAATGAATGCATTAAACCAAGATGAAGGCTTTTAATTAAAACAGCAATTATAATTAGGTTTTTGTTCTGAATTAAATGAACATCTTGTTTGTTTCTTTTAAAAAGTCAACAAAATGAATGATGTCATTAAAGCTTCCTATTTGTGGCTCTTTTTACATGCTGTTGTAGGACTGAATGCATATCCTGTTCCACTAAATATGCCTTGCCTTCACATCTAAGACTCCAGTGTAAAAACACAAAAATAATTACTCCTCCACAATCAGAAAATCCAGGAAGGTCAAGAGTGAAATTTTGTAAGGTTATTAAATAACTGAAGGTTTTACAGCTGTGGTGCTTGCTGCCAAATTGTAATCAACACTAGTTGTCGCCTAGCAACCAATGAGCTCTTGTCAATCTCACAATCCCCAACTCAGGGATAACAACATACCGAAGTCAGCAATCTTGGCATTCATACTGGCATCCAGGAGAACGTTCTCTGGTTTCAGGTCACGGTGAACCACCATGTGCCGATGGCAGTAATCCACTGCTGAAATTATCTGCTGGAAGAGACGTCGAGCCTCTGTGTCCTCCACCTAAATTAAAAATCTCCACAGCTTACTACAAATTCTGGACTCTTACCTTTTACAGATTGTAAAGCATATTCTTATTATTGTATAATGGAAATGTATTCAGAAATTTACATACATGCAGAGTATATGACTGGCTCTGCTAAAACTAGGTTTGTTGAGGATCATTCCTAAAGTATCCTTTGTTCAAGCAAGTATCCTGACCTTATGAGGTAATATCTGCACAAGTAGTCAACGTAAAAATGCTGACTTTGGCTCCATTTTCACGACTATCAGCAAAGATTATGTATTTATACAGAAAAAAGCTCAAGGAATCTAATTTGGGGAAACAGGATAGCAATAGCTGTCAGGAAATTAACATATAGTGGAAGGAATTTCAAAATCAGAAAAAAATATTTTCCAAATTAGACAATACAATGTTAATTATATAGTTTAATCAAAATCCTCAAGGGGGGAATATACAGTCATAAAGAGAACAACACCCAAAGTGCCCTTTAGATGCTTTCTTAAACTTAAATCTTTAATGTTTTAATCTTTATTCCATTTCAGGGTTACAAAATATGAATACTTAGTAAAATACTAGATTTTCATTGAAATTAGCAGGAATTCTCAACTGCACAGTAGGAGTGGGCGAAAAAAATCGATTCTTAGATGCATCCTGATTCTTTCTTGTACGATTCTGCATCGATGCTCAAAACTCCATAATCGATCTTTTAATTTTTGCACAGTAATAAACATTTCAGATAAAAACAATACAATGTACAGTAAAGGACAAATAGAGCAAATAGTAATGGTTAAGTTTTTTGGGCATAGGACGAAACTAAGTGTGTAATGAAACGTAAAAACGTATAGGTTAACAAGTGTGCAATGCTTACATTTTAACTAAGCTAAGCTACCCGGTTTGTAAAGATGGACAAACTCCGGCCTGTACCCTCCACTTGGAAAGCCACCGTATGGGCACATTTTGAATTTTATGATGTAAAAGGTAAAAATGAACTGGATAAGGGCCTACAGTGTGCAAGCTGTGTCATACCAAGATAAAATATTTTGTTATTTTGGGAATACAACCAACATGCGAAATCACATTTCACGTTTCCATCCAGAGTTGGAGGAAAAATTGCCTGTTCTTGTTGCTGCCGAACAGAGAACCCTCAAGCAAGTGTCAAAGCTTCCACATAGTTCGGAAAGGGAGAAGCGAAATACCAGGTCTTTAGCAAGTTTTATCGTAATGTACGCCCCCTACTCCCTTGTTGAAAACCAGGGCTTTCGCTTAATGTTGCAAACACTGGAGCCAAGGTATAACATACCATCTCGGCGTCACTTTAGTGAAACAGCAATACCAGTGCTCTACAACGACACCAAAACTCAAGTTTTGGAATCACCGAAGAAAGCAAATAGGGTGGCAATAATCTGTGACAAAAGATTTCGTTTCGTTCTAACATGGCTGTTGCTGCACAGCTGGCTAAATTCCTACACCTGAGATGTTATGCTCACACACTGAATTTGGCCTCTCAGCAAGCACGCAAAAAAATTCATGATGTATAGAAAAAAAATCGAGATGCATCGAGAATCGATTTGCATTATCGAACCCTAAATCGAAATCGAATCGAATCGTGAGGTGCCTAGAGATTCCCACCCTACTGCATAGCACACAAAGGGTAACACCAAGTTCTTACCCTCCCATGCTTACAGATGTAGTCAAACAGTTCCCCTCCAGACACGTACTCCATAACCATGAAGAAGTCCGTGGGTGTACTGATGACCTGGTATCTAAAAAAAAAAGAACTCCAATTACCAATCAAGGTTCCAAAATATCACCCAGCACTGTCTGTGACAGTCTCAAAATCCAAAGGAAAGCCAACATTAATGTTCTAGACTTGCAGGCAAAATTCATTCCACTTTCATATATTTTTTTCTCCTAGATTGTCTTTGATGTCATTAGATATAAGGTACTGTATACCTACTGCAATTATTTTTGTTTTGCTTCTCTCTAAAGTGTCTGCTTTGATTTTAAGTTATAACTTGCATGCATGTTAATGATGAATTTGTTGTCAAAATTAAACTCAATTTATAACATCTACAATTTGCTTTAAGGGGTTTAGGGAGTTCTGCAAGCACAGGTACACCTTACATGTACGCATACACAAATACATCAGTTATAACCAGCATTTAACTTGTGCACTACAGGACAGTGTTCAAGCTATAATTGATTTCACCTGTCTTCCTTGGCATTCTTTCTCTATTTGTACTCGGGAAATTCTCAAGGCTTTTTGTAAAAACTGTAAGATGACTCCCAGCGAAATGTTTTGGATAACAGGTCTCAGTGGAGTAGTTAACAAGGCCTTCTGACTGGTGGAAAAATTAACAGTTTCCTCAAAGCAACCACACAAAGCATTTCAGAGAACTGAGACAACCCATGCCTTTCTCTTCATGTTCCTTTTTGTTTAAGTATTCTATGTAATTATTAAAATTAAAAATTTCAAATATTGATTTTATAAATAGAATTTACAGTCTATATACTGGATTGCCTGCTAGTCACCAAATGGATGTCTACCAAGGTTCAGTTGTTGGTTAAAAACCTAAATAGCCAAGGCCAAGTCTTAGCAGAAACCTAGGAAGTCTTCCAACAGCTTTTACAAAGCACAGAATTACTCATACTAGTCTCATCTTAACCTGAGAGAGATTTGACCTATTACTGCAGAAAGGAAGACAATGTAATGTCAATAGCAGAATATACCAGCACTAGCTTGTGAGCATTTAACTTTTCTTGCAGGATGGAATACTGCTCTAATGTGCCAGTGACTTCAAAAAATTGTTTAATTGGAAAAGTACTGTATCTTCTTCCACCACTGTTAGGTTGTATGAACTTTTTGTGTCATGATATCTGTTTTTTTCAGCAAGCCTGGATATCATCAGACAATTTAAATTACTTTAACTTACTCTGAACTAAAATTGGCCACAAAATTATTAGATATTTCGATTGATTTAAAAGTTTAAACCTCTTTGGAGTGAAATATGTTGGTCAAGAAAATAACTTAAAGAATGCTATCAAAAATGTGCTTATACTGTATGGTATTATACTGTGTATTTGTTAAGTGCATACAGAAGCAGTAAAAATGCTTATTTTATACACAGTGGTGTGAAAAAGTGTTTGCCCCCTTCCTGATTTCTTATTTTTTTGCATGTTTGTCACAATGAAATGTTTCAGATCATCAAACAAATTGAAATATTAGACAAAGATAACACAAGTAAACACAAAATGCAGTTTTTAAATGAAGGTTTTTATTATTAAGGGAAAAAAAAATCAAACCTACATGGCCCTGTGTGAAAAAGTGATTGCTCCCCCTGTTAAAACATAAATCAACTGTGGTTTATCACATCTTTGGAAAGCTGAGTTCAATTTCTCATGCCATACCTAGGCCTGATTACTGCCACACCTCTTTTCAATCAAGAAATCACTTAAATAGGACCTGCCTGACAAAGTGAAGTAGACCAAAAGATCCTCAAAAGCTAGACATCATGCTTTGATCCAAACAAATTTAGGAAAAAATGAGAAACAGAGTAATTGAGATTTATCAGTCTGGAAAAGGTTATAAAGCCATTTCTAAAGCTTTGGGACTCCAGCGAACCACAGTGAGAGCCATTATCCACAAATGGCGAAAACACGGAACAGTGGTAAACCTTCCCAGGAGTGGCCGGCCAACCAAAATTACCCCAAGAGCACAGCGATGACTCATCCAAGAGGTCACAAAAAAACCCACAACAACATCCAAAGAACTGCAGGCTTCACTTGCCTCAGTTAAGGTCAGTGTTCATGACTCCACCATAAGAAAGAGACTGGGCAAAAATGGCCTGCATGGCAGAGTTCCAAGACTAAAACCACTGCTGAGCAAAAAGAACATAAAGGCTCGTCTCAGTTTTGCTAGAAAAAATCTTGATGATCCCCAAGACTTTTGGGAAAATACTCTGTGGACTGACGAGACAAAAGTTGAACTTTTTGGAAGATGTGTGTCCCATTACATCTGGCGTAAAAGTAACACAGCATTTCAGAAAAGGAACATCATACCAACAGTAAAATATGGTGGTGGTAGTGCGATGGTCTGGGGCTGTTTTGCTGCTTCAGGACCTGGAAGACTTGCTGTGGTAAATGGAACCATGAATTCTGCTGTCTACCAAAAAATCCTGAAGGAGAATGTCCGGCCATCTATTTGTGACCTCAAGCTGAAGCGCACTTGGGTTCTGCAGCAGGACAATGATCCAAAACACACCAGCAAGTCCACCTCTGAATGGCTTAAGAAAAACAAACTGAAGACTTTGGAGTGGCCTAGTCAAAGTCCTGACCTGAATCCGATTGAGATGTTGTGGCATGACCTTAAAAAAGCGGTTAAGGCTCGAAAACCCTCCAATGTGGCTGAATTACAACAATTCTGCAAAGATGAGTGGGCCAAAATTCCTCCACAGCGCTGTAAAAGACTCATTGCCAGTTATCGCAAACGCTTGATTGCAGTTGTTGCTGCTAAGGGTGGCCCAACTTATTAGGTTTAGGGGGCAATCACTTTTTCACACAGGGCCATGTAGGTTTGGATTTTTTTTTTCCCTTAATAATAAAAACTTTCATTTAAAAACTGCATTTTGTGTTTACTTGTGTTATCTTTGTCTAATATTTCAATTTGTTCGATGATCTGAAACATTTCAGTGTGACAAACATGCAAAAAAATAAGAAATCAGGAAGGGGGCAAACACTTTTTCACACCACTGTATATATTTTAAATATTTCCACATTGTTTACTGAGAATTATTTTTCAGTATATTATAACATTAGGGCCTTCAACCAGTGAATATGGGAAAGGTCTGTTTGAACTTGACTAGCACCAGCATAGCATGGGAGGATTATGAACTGAAAGAGACATGAAAGATTTGTGGTTACTGTGTATCTTGAGGGCTGCAATCATGCTCCACTCTGACAAAATGCCCAGATTTTAGTTCACCTGGTGTTGCTCACAGTTTAATAATGTGAGGGTGACGGAAAAGCTTGAGGTTCTGTATTTCCCTTTTTATTTTCCCCACCACATCCAGGCTGCGGATTTTCTGACGATTCAGAATCTTCACTGCGACCTTGTGTCCAGTCAGCTGGTGCTCCCCGACTAGCAAAAGCACAGAACACCAACAACAGTGAAACAACTGAAAGAATCCAGAGAGTAGGTAAGCAAGACTCCAGGCCCATAAAATGTACACTTGACAAGCAAAAGTGATGGAACTGTCAGTAAAAATCAATTCAAAGGTCTCAGTTCATTTGTGAAAAAGATATACAAGTACTGATTAAAAAGTGAATATATGATCCATTTGCTTAGAAAAAATAATATTCAGAAAAAGTATTAACTTTCCTTCTTTATGAATGCATTCCCGCCAATAACAAGAGGATATGGTGTGCATATTAAGAGCAGAAAATACACTTAAAACTAGTCTTTCAACCCATGACAGCTTCCAATTCATATATACTGTACAGAACGATTCTACTAGGAAGTAAAGCGAAATTTTAAAATTTGTCCATACATCAACCTGCACAGTTGAAGTGGTAAATCATTCTACAGAACATTAAGTATGGTTTGTCATGTTATTTCTCAATGCCTAATTAAGCAATTAAAGACCACAAGACTAAGACTACCACGTTTTTTTGTTAAAAATCTACAAGATTAATTTAAACTACCTTCCTGGAGTCTTTAATTTAGCATTCTGAAAATATTTGTGGAACATTACTTATTACTGCAAATTTATTTTGGTGGTGAATATTACATGATTATGATCAGAAAATGCCTGGTTTATAAAGTTTTTGAATTGGTCTCACTGCTCTATCTTAAAATAATCATGGTTGCAGTATAAAAAGGCAACAGAAATCAATTCACTGACTTAATGTAAGGTACAAACCTGGTTAATATTAAAGGCAGAAGAGTCTACTGAGATCTCTGGTTTGCCTATTACGTCCCATGCAATATTCTCATTAGACTTTGATAAGTACTATTAATGTATACAACTGGAACATCAGGATTGCTCATTTGAGAGCAGAGCTCCTGCCGTCTCTTGACATGAAGCATGATAGAAGCCAAAGACAACACACCTCGCTTTTCTGTGAGAACTATCAATATTTAATAAAACAAAAAAACAGAAGGAGAAAGACATTGTAAAAAAATTGTAACACTCAAACTCTTAGCTCAGCTTCAAACATCTTCTACAAAACAGCCTGGCTGTTTCAGAAAAGCAATTAAACATGCTCAGAGAGCCAGCATCCTGCTTGTGAATCCACATCCCCTCCAAATAAATATGCTGTGCATCCCCAACAGAGAAAATTCAGAATATGATATCTTTCTAAAATGTAAAAAAGTACTGTGTAGACCAAATAGAAAACGGAAAACAGTGATTTACAAAATTGCTTGATAGACTCCCCAGGGTTCAGTGTTATCTTAGATACCAGGCTATTTTTTCTCTTTTTGTGCTTTTATCTAATTCCTGCTTTCCCCTGGTCCTGAAAACTCACACAGCATGTTAAGGACATCCAGATTGCAGCCTATAATCTTCCTTGGGGTAGCAATACAGTACATGTTCTAAATAATTTAAAGTTACTGATGCAACCATTTCATACAATTGATCTCACTTTTTTATATTGAAGACTCATGCTATTTATTTTTTACCTTACCCTTATAGTGAAGGACAAGTCCATTATAGGAAAAAGGATAAATAATATGTCTGTATTAATTCTTCTCCTGCCCCAACAACAACCAAGCAAAGTCTAAAACTAAAACAAAAAGCAAAGTAATGTCAAGTTTGCCTCTTCTGGATCTCTATGTTTTGTGGTCTGTTGTGACCACATGGGGACTAGATCAATACACTAATGGCTAAGATGTATGTGATAAAGTAACGGGTGCCTGAAAATGTCTTGGAGCTTATAGTTTTGGGAAAGGTATAGCAAAAGTTATTAAAAACTCCATTAAATCACTGATGAGATTTCAATTGCTTATATCCCCAAGTTCTATTAATATGTACTGTAGTTTGGATTTTCAGCAATATAGATACCAAAATCAGAGAAGCACGTAATCACACTAGAACATAAATCTTTTATAGATAAGTCTACTAAGTCTACTCTGATGTGGTGACAATTAATTACCGTATTTCAAAAGTTGAGCGGTCCAGACCTCAGACTCGGCCATTAAAAATCTTACTATTCTTGAAATACGCTGTTTGCTTCTCTTTAAAGCGGTTTCCAAGGTCAAGCTGGGATGCATTCCAAATTCCAACCTACAGGTGGCTGCACTTGCTGGTTTGTCTAGGCAGTGCTGATAATTCACATTGAGAAATACTGCAGACATATTAGCGTGAAACGCTGAAAATGAAAAAAATGAGTTGTCGTTTAAAAACCACTTGGTACTTTTGATCATGAAAAAGTAGTGTTGCTCGTGCTTTGTACTCTCATGAATGGTTCGAATTTCCAACTTTAATAGAAATTGACATTTTTAGTTTTAATTATTGCAGCTGCAAACTATTGTGGTTGCCTTATTACCGGACAACAGTCTCCTAAATTACTTTCCCTCACTCTGTCGAACCTTAACATTGACCTAGCAAACAATAATTACCATTTTAACTTGAACCAGGAGAGCACTAATTCTAGTAGTAACATACCAGACAGAGTGGATCTTGTATTCTTTGGTTCTTTTGGTCATATTCTTTTAAAATCCAGAAAAAAAAACGTTTGGCAACAGATGCAGTTTACTCGGAACCGATATCAACTAAACGAATTTACTAAAATGCCATTTTTAAAATTAAAATTTTGCCATTTTTAAAATATCCTCATAGATTGGCGTGCGTAAAGGTTAAAGTAACAAGGTCAGAATTACAAGCCGACAACACAGTTATCAACTCTGGTTTCCTTAAGAATAATATGCTGCGTACATTTTACATCGGTTTAACATAATATTTGATATGGTCTCCTATCATTACCAAAGTGTGATGATTTTTCTCAATATTGCGCTGTCAAAGCGCAAAATACTTTGACAAAATACTGCATTCGCATTTATTGTTACTGCATGTCAGAAAACAGGATTTTTGATTTACTTATGCTTCCTAAGCATGAACTGCACACCATAATATTTACAAGCGTTTAACAAGACTGCTCTCTGCATTGATGACAGAATTCGGGATTTTTTAAAACACTCCCCATTCTTCAGTTATATTTACGAATTAAGCGTTCGCCGTTCGTAGACTGTCAAGACACTGCTACGCCGTTTGCGTAGTGTCCACCTGCAATGGTTTAACATTCACAGTCAAGGCAGAGGAGAAAGACATTTACAGTCTGTCGGAAGCTGTAGCAGTTGATTAAGAAAATAAAAAACACTTAACTCTTCACTTTTCCGAAAGTGCCGACTCCAAGGGTGTCTCCTAATATGTAGTGTCCTATTTTAACCCTGCCTTCGTGTTTCTGCTTCTCAGCCATTTTTGCATTTGTGATCCTTCTGTAGTTTTACCCAGAGTGCAGAGGGAGGCGAAGAGTACTGTACAACGCACACTACACCAAGCACGCGAAAGAAGTCAGACACCAGACAGCGCAATGCTGTTTATGGTGATTGTCAGTCTTCTGGCGAGAGACATGGGGGGAGGATGGTGGCAGCCTATTAACTCTTCCCCACAATTCGAAATGTGTGTCTGAAATGCCTGTGTATTTACCTGTTATTGGGAAAGTAATATTCTTAATACTTTACACGCTAAAACCCTAATCCCGCTAGAATCACGGTGGCTGCACTTCAAGGACATTTCTATGCAGTGTGTCACATTCTTGTCTTTTTGGAGATACTATAATGTTTGATTGTTGTCTTTGATAACAGCATTAAAGTTGTTGCTGTTAGGAACTGACGACGTACTAGGTATTCTAGTGTACTGAAAGGTAACTCTTATTATGTACCATAGCAAATGAATACTGTATATGCCAGAAAATTTTAAATTTATGATATACTGCAGCGAACGACCCTGCGGCTCTGGAGGCTGGAGACAGAGTACTTAGTTTAAACAAAAGGTGTTTATTGCCCTTTAGATTACAGTATGTGTGCTAGTCACTAGGGGAGAGAGAGTGGAGTCCCGCAGTCTCCGGTAGCAATACATGGCGAAATAGAAGATTTATATAATATAATACATGAGTATACAGATGCAGTTAGGGTCAAGGTTGAGAGTGAAATGGGCAAATCCAATACAGGTGGGAGAGGAATGCTACACTACATAAATGTGAACACTAGGTGGAGATGTACGATTTCTGTCGTTCTTATATAGTTCCAATAATAATAATAATAATAATAATAATAATAATAATAATAATAATAATAATAATAATAATAATTGCTTACACTTATATAGCGCTTTTCTGGACACTCCACTCAAACTGCTTTACAGGTAATGGGGACCCCTCCACCACCACCAATGTGCAGTATCCACCAGTAGAAGGTAAAATGTCCAACAGCCCAACTGCTTCCAAAATATTAAGATAACACAACAGAAGTCAACAATAGGTTCTTGTTTGTCTGTTGAAGATTGAATTGATTCTCAATGTTGTTTAGCAAAAAATCATAATCACTTTCAACATCCACTTATCCAGTTTAGGGTCACAGATATACCCTGGATGGAACATCAGTCTATCACAGAGGACACAAAGATGCAGAGCTATTTTCACACCATTTTTTATAGAACAATCAGTTTATTCTTAATTTGATTAAATTAGTTAAAGGACAAGATTTGTACTAATGTGCTCTTCTGATTTGTTACCTCTATTTTAAATTGTTTTGAGATGTCCTAACAGGAAAGGCACAATATAAAAATTATTAAATTGTGCATTTTAATTAAAACTTTCCAAATGAAACTAATGAAATTAACTTAGACTGTGAGCAGGTCAGCTCTGTGTAATATCTGAGGTACTGTTTACTCTGAGAGGCAGAGAGATGTGACCTTAACTGAAATTTTACAGCCACCTTGCCACTTGAAGAAGCAAGAGAAGGTCCTGTCCACCAGCTAGATTGAAGACTTCGTTTGAGTCTTGTCAGAAGTATACTGCTGTGCAGCATTGTTTGTAAATTTCTGGTAACTGTACTTCTCTCATTATCATTATTCATTTTTGTTAGTAATGTTGATGCTGTTGTCAATGTGTTCAAGTACATATATTATAGTAAATTCAGTACAATTTGGTGCAAGTACAGTTAAAGTTATCCATAGACAGACATCTTGTAAAATGCTATGATGACCTGGTCTTTCTAAATTGATTCACCTTTAATATCTAGTAAAGTATTCACCACATTGCACAGAAATTAAATTAATATGTTAATTGATTAGTTGGAAGGTACAAACAAGTAGGAAAATTCATAGTTTATTGTCCAACCAAGGTTATTTTATGCTTGTATTTTTAAAACTTTCTAAAAATACACCATTACCCTGACATTGATAATGTTAAGTATTTGTACAAATTTATTTTTAGTAGGAGATCTGCAGATGAAATAGCTACTACCAAACAAGGCAAATGAGCTAAATGGACTGTTCTTATTAGCCACTATCCAGGTATTGATTTTTAGGTTTGCTTATTGCAAATGTTATTGTCCCCATTTAATCACAAAGCATATGTAGCATTTATTTTACTTTCCTTGCAATGGTTACTTTACAACAAACAAAAATGGATAAATCTGTTTAAATATATCATTAGAAAAGATGTTTTGCTGAATAATTCACCTGAGTGCTTACCATCTTACATTCTTTTCCTTGTGTGAAACAGCTTATTGGAAAAGAAAGATAATCCACAATAAATTCCTCTTAAATGAGTGTGATTAATTTCTAAGAAGTTTGTTTTTTCTTTTCATGATCTTTTTTTTAAACTTAATTTCCATACCTGTTAACTTAAACTTATTTTTAGTTGAATTTTGATGTTTCCATTGATGCAATGCAAGAAGTAATATATCAAAGATAACTTGCATGTGTCGGATGTAAAACTTATTGTTGACATTAGATGGCACCTTTGTCCTACTTGTAAATTGGAGCCCACATTGCTAAATAAACTAAAGTGCCAAACTTAAACACAGTACAGCACTGTGTTATTCTGATAAACTATTAAAATGCATAGAAAAACATGTGCTGAAGCAGTATTTACTTTCTTAAGTAAGTACTTTTTGATTGTATTAAGCTATTTATGTCAGTAACAGTGTTCCAGTGAATAAGAGAGTAAAGAACATAACATTTCTTAGAAAAAGAAGTTCCTCTGTCTAAAATTATTCCTACAGTATGTGACAGGCAGCACATATCCTTTATTCTACAGACGTTTACATAAGGTTTGCAAATGACAGGGGCCCATTGACCTTGTTTCGTTTTTAAAAGATAAGTGACACAAGGTTCCCTTCCAGTTGTTTATTGAAAGAAGCTTAGGTACCAGCTTTGACAACAAGGCTGGGGAGCTGGTTCCATAGTTCTGAAAAATAAGGTTTTCAATCAGACAGAATGTAACTATTACCTCATGGGAAAATGCCAAGTCACATACAAAGTTATCCAATTGGATCCTAAGACCTTATTTTTCTGCATGGTTGAGCTGTTTTTGCTTAATCACTGCTTTACTTCCATGTTTTGCTCAGATTTGTGAATTCTATTAGACACAGCAGAAATCGTATGCAAAAAGCTGGCTCACCCCTCTCCTGGGCTGCTGAGTTGCTCCTTTCTTTCCATACCTTAGCATGGAATTAGCATCTCCTTCTGCCCTTACTGTGGTTCTCCTGCTGTGATCAGACTGATTGTAGCAGTGTCTCTGATTTTTCTTGTACATACTGCAAAGGTCTCTGGTATTCCTGTAAGATTCTTTAGTGCTGAGACTGCTTTGCTTTGTTTTAATGTCCCTCTCTTTTATTTCTTCACCTTTAGTACCATGTGAGTACTAAGGGAACTTTTTAGATCCATAGTTATATGTGCTACATATTCCAGTCTCTCCCATAGCCTGCTTTCCAGCTGCCAATGCCCCATCTCCTTTGGGGCATGAATCTCTAACATTAATGCTTGGTGCAGACCTTCAGTATGTGGCTAACTTTTGACACAAATTGCCAAATGCCAGTGCATTTGTGTAGACCATCAGTAAAAATACTAGCACATGGAAACTAGCTTTAATGCATGTATCAAGCACCAACCCATGGGAGCAAGCACCAATATGCTGTCTTGCAATGACACCAACTGTGCCACTGTGCTGACAACTCTGATACAACCTGTGAAGCATTGCAGTTTGATTCTATCTACCTGTTTTGGGAACAGGCCCTTCAAAGCCACAATTTCTTGCTACACCTCTTACTCAGAAATGTCCTCTAAACAGTAGCATTATCCGTGTCCTCCACTTATCCTCCAGTCCATGGGCTTTCCATCCTCATGATCATTGGAGCCACAAACTCCTGGCTGAGGGTGGTCTTGACTTTTACCTCTGCTGCCAAAGTCCAGATTATGCCTATAGCATTCTGGTTTCCAAGCATGTGTTGCTTTTTTGAAACAAACAAGAAGGAGACAAGTTCACAAGATAGAATATGTTAGTTAGATGTCTGCCATCTGATCACACACCAGTAACTACCCCAGTGGCAAAACTTCAGCTGCTCCCCATTTAGTGAATAAAAGCTCTAAGACACACCAGCTGCCCTGTCCATCAATTTGAAGGATACATGCTTCCTTGTTACCATTGTAGAACATCGCTGGTGCTATTGGTCTCAACAATCCTGTCAACCCTTCATATTTACCAGGCAATGACTTCTGACTCTCCATCTGCTGTGCTCTGATTGGGTTACCAATTCAGTCGTAGCATTAATGGTTAAATGTTTCAGAATGCACCCTTCTGGACACCAAACCAGTTCTTTGTGTCCTTTATGTTGTGGACACCAGGTGTAGCGACATTCAAACACTACTTTTTAAGTGGTTTATCAATGTTATCCACGTGGTTTTTGAGAATTGTTTCTTTCGCTATTCTGGTGGCCTGTGGGCTTACCTTGCTAAGACTTTATGGACTTTATCTGTCACGGACGTCCAAAGGGACTAACCGTGGGGAGTAGGAGAGCGGAAAAAGACCCATATGCGTACCGGCGAGACGGGAAAAAGGCCCGGGCTCATTAGTGCAAAGAGTTCAGGAATGCCGTATAGAAACCTATGCCCTCAGGGAGCGGACATGGGGCACCCTGGTGCTAGGCGGGTCTCAGGACATCCGAACGTCAATGTTGAGCGAGGGCAGAGTGCAAGACCCGGAAATATATAGCCCAAGGGAAATAGAGGGACCGGAAGGACAGCAGACCGGAAACTAGGGACAGGACAGAGAAGGAGTGCCCTCTGGCTGCAGAGGGTGTGACATTATCTTTATCCTGGGCCTTCTGTCATGGGACATCTATTGAAGACTTCTGCCTACGTGTGAAGTTGGTTATTCCTCCATATATATCCACTTCTGTCGAATAAATGTGACTGTTGCGGTCCAACTCCCTCTGGGACTTAGGGCCTTGTATTCTGTAACGAAATTTCTTTTTGAAAAATTTTCGCCATGGGCAATAGTTCCTTGGGTTTTTATTCTGACACAAAATCAAATCAAATCAAAGTTTATTTATCAAATGCACAACAATACAACATGCAGCAGTGGTTGCTGGCAATGAAATGTATTTTCTACGTGCTCACCGGGGGGGCGGGGGGGGGGTAAAAATCACAAAATTTACGAAGGTTAAAAAAGGTTACATGATAATAATACATAATAGTACAATAGAAATTGAATAAAATAAACTCAGACAATACTCAATATGAATAGAGCTGCTATGTGTCCATGGTGTATGCAACGTATGTACAGTATGTGTATGTCCAAGTAGTGCAGTATGATGAATACAATGAAAACTGTATGTCCATGTAGCCATTACAGGTGATTTGCTAAAGGAGCTGCAGGTGTCACGATCGCAAACCTCTCCTCTTAAGGGCGCTCCAGCCCTTCAGTGTTTTCTCCCATTACCTGCACTTGTTGCCTATTTCCGTTCCCCCTTAAAAGCCAGACGCAGACTTTACTCCTGGTTCCTCATTGAATTCTGTTTCATGAGAGCCCGGGGTCCTGCCGCGTCTGGCTCCGTTATGCTTTTAACTCTCTGTTCCTGATTCCCCTCGCCGGTTCAGACCCGGTTCCTGTTCCCCCCGGATGGATCGCCTGGCCATGGACTTCTACCTTTGTTTCTGATTACCCGTTTGGATTTCCTATATGGATTGTTTGCCCCGGACCCACTTCCCCTGGACACCTGCACTCCTTGGACATGCCCCCTTGTCTACATCCCTTCTCCTGCATGATTTTATTCCTACTGTGTCTTCACCAAGATCTTCACCAGATCGTGTCGTCTGCATAGGGCCCGGAAAGAACTGCTACGTGACAGCAGGTTGGCTATTTACCAGCCTTATTGCCTGGAGGTAGAAGCTGTCCCGTAATCTGTTGGACCTTGACTGAATGCTTCAGTACTGTTTACCGGACAGTAGTAGGGAAAACAGTTTGTGACTGGGATGACTGGGGTCCTTGAGAATGGACCTGGACTTCTTCAGACATCTAGCTGAGTAGATGTCCTGGATGTTTGGTAGCTCACAGCCGGTAATGAGCTGCGCTGACTTCACCACCCTCTGCAGTACTTTGCGATCCTGGGCAGAGCAGTTCCCATTCCAGGCAGTGATGCAACCAGTCAGGATGCTCTCAAAAGTGCACCTGTAGAAGTTGGGCTGGATATGTGATGGCGTGCCATACCAAACGTCTTTAGCCTTTGGAGAAAGAATAGGCGCTGCCGTGCTGTTTTGACCACGATGTTGGTGTGGTGGGTCCAGGTTAAGTCCTCT